>NC_081183.1:18469188-18563078 GCF_029867415.1 Vicia villosa | reverse complement strand
GATTCACTACTTGAAAGAATCCAAGTGTCTCAGCAGCTCTAACAATTTCATCCACCACTTTTTCATGTTCTGGCCCATTGAGTTTTGATAAATCAATAGGTTGAATTTCACATGGTTTTGAGTTTAGTTTGTTGATTCTGTTGTTTATGGGTTGTATGTATATTTTTGGAACCTCTGATAAACCTGAGTCAACTAAACCTTTGATCCCATTTCCATCTCTTACAACAAAGTTGTACAATGAATCTGAGGAGTTGGAAATTTGTGCCATGAAAGTGTGCAATTTTTTATGCTTGGATTAAGAGGAAATTGTTGTGAAAGAAGGAAACTTATTAACGAATGTAACATGAGTGATATGCTTTTATAAGTCTTCGTAAGTGAAAAATAATACACATAAGGAGTTCAGCCACGGTTAAAAAGTAAGAAAAAAAAACGGTTTAAAAATATATTGACATAAGGACTAATACGACTTGATTAAATTTAGCAAAAAATTAAATAGATACTATTTTTTATTTATGAATTTATTTGACCTCTCCAATTTTTGCGAGGAACTAAAATACTAAAATAGTTCTTTACCTTAAAATAAAAGAACAAAGCACAAAAAGTAAAAGAAAATTACACAAAATTCAAACACAAAAATTTGTATTGATAATATCAAAAAATGATATATTTGTAAAGACTAATCACATAATTAAACCTTAAGTAATTAATCTTTCAAAATAAAAAATATTCATTTGAATACTTTCATAGTAGCTATCATTCTTCGTACCTTTCAATGTCTCGATACTATCTCATCTTCTCTTCACCTATAAAAGAATTAGATTTTCTTTCTCCCCAAATTACTATGGCCAAATATACGACATCCTCATCCACTCTCATTTTCCAATATTATTTTTTGTTTTTGTTTGTTGCACCATTCTCATTCCCCAATATTGTTTTTTGATTTTGTTTGTTGCACCATTCTTATTTCCCAATATTATTTTTTTGTTTTTGTTTGTTTCACCATTCTCATTTTCCAATATTATTTTTTATTTTTGTTTGTAGGACCATTCTCATTTACCAATATTACTTTTTGTTTTTGTTTGTAGGACCATTCTCATTTACCAATATTACTTTTTGTTTTTGTTTGTTGCACCATTCTCATTCCCCAATATTGTTTTTTGTTTTTGTTTGTTGCACCATTCTCATTCTCCAATATTGTTTTTTGTTTTTGTTTGTTGCACCATTCTTATTTCTCAATATAATTTTTTTGTTTTTGTTTGTTTCACCATTCTCATTTTCCAATATTATTTTTTATTTTTGTTTGTAGGACCATTCTCATTTACCAATATTATTTTTTGTTTGTAGGACCATTCTCATTTACCAAAAAATTTTTTTGTTTTTGTTTTTTGCACCGTCTGCCTTAACAACAATATTTTTTTGTCTTAAGAATCCAATGTATATGGCCATAAATGACATAACTCATGTGCCCCTTCTTAAAATAATCTACATATGAAAGTCAAAAAAATCAATATTGTTGACTGCAGTCAATACTTTTATAATAACATTTGTTAAATATTAATTTATAATGGTTAGATTAATAACAATGATATTTAGCAAAATAGTTAGATTTGTAAAATACTGCAACATGATAAGAACATAATTATTGATAATATTAGTAATAATAATAAGAAATGACTATTTGTTTAGGATTTATTAAACTTCAAAATAATATTATAATTTAACCTAATATTGGGTGACAATCTTAGAATGTTAAGCCCACTGATAGATACACCCTCTTAGATTTCTTCCCAGACCCAAATAAATAAACTCACCCTCATTTTATATTACTAAGCCCAATTATATACATACTTGTTTTTAAATACACCTCTCTATTTAACAACTTAAATATGCATCTCATAAGCAACAATTATTTTGAATATTTGAAGCAAATCATAATTCTTTTAAATATGCACCCTACAAATTTAATTTAAATGCACAGAGGAAAGGAAAATAAATTGTTGATGCTCGAGGCGGTCAAATTTGGTGTATGACATGTAGCATTGCATTCTTTGTGACATTGCATAATTTTTGATTGCGTGATGTTTGACAATTCGTGAATAAGTGAGATTTAATTAAGGAATGTGACTGAATTATGTGATGATGTTGTGAGTAGATGATGATGTGCAGGTGTGAGTAAATATGTGAAGTATGAGGATACACATGCGTTAGTATATGTATAATTAATGATGCCTATTGTATAACTACTATATTTCTCCCTTATGTCTTCTATAATGACTATGAATTACTCACCCTTTCTGTTTGAATGTTACCTCCACGTGGGTAACGCGCAAGTAATCAAGAATAGTTCGTTGGTGTTTGGAGGATAGTTTCATGAAATCTTTTAGCGCTTTATTTGGAATAAAGATGGTCTTGCTCTCTTACGTAACATCGGGGTTGGGGTCATTTAATTGGAACAATGTCATTCTTTTAATTGTTTTGAGATCTGAACTATCTGTTGTGGTATTTAAGATGTTTTGAAATATGAATTCCGCTATGAGAATTTGAATTACAATTGTTGTCATTGAAGAAGTATTTTGTTTTGACAATTTGAAAACCCGTGTTACAGAGCAGGACGTTTTATTATGAAGTTCTTATCAAGGTGACACTCTAGTTTGTGATTCGTGTTAATTTAATTATTAGAATTTATGCGAATTATATAGGTGGGTTTAGATGGGTGCTACAACCTCCCACTTATCTAAAAATCCAAGACGAGCGTTCATTTGAATACTCCAGTTTTCGTAGTTAGACGTTGTTAGTCGTGGTAGTGGCATTTCACTCATCACGTTCGCCATTAGCTCTAATGCCAATTTGTTGATATAAATACTACTTTATATATTGCTCTCTTGCTTATTGAAATGAAAATACAACAAAGTCTTTATAAAGACCCAAGATACTACTATTCTAGGAATTAAGATGCAACTGAGTTCTATTAAAAGACCACTAACCTCTTGGCCTTTCCACTACAAGAACTTTTTATTTGTCCACTGACTTCTAAATTAAAACTCATTTAAAAAATTAAACACATACTTCATACTCTCTTTTATAGAATTATTAAGTAGAGTTGATTTTTGCAAAATCAAGAGTCTTTTTTCCATCATGAGAACTCCTAAAGTAGTTGTCCATATAATCCTGCCACAAGACATCTCTATAACCAGCAAATCCATCTTTCTTCACCAATTCTGGAAATGGGCCAATCCTCTCAGTAAACATAGGAAGACTGAACATTGGAACTGATACTCTTGATTGTGTGGAAGTTGTCAGTACTCTATGTTCAGCACTTTTATATTTTCCATTGCTAAGTACCTTCAAGTAAAATACAAAAGGATTATTAGTTATGATGCAAAGTACATTAGTACAATTTTAAGATTTTAACTATGTCGTATTTTTTGATTTAAAGATATATCAAACCTCTAAAGCATCACCAACATTGATGACTAAAGCTTCCTGGATTGGAGGAATTTCAAGCCACACTTCTTTTTCATCATTACTCTCATCTTCCGATTTAACATGCAATCCACCAATTCCATCTTGAAGAAGAATTGTGATAGTTCCTGAGTCTGAGTGACGCACTGTACCGGCGGTGAGTTCTGGATTTGGACATGCTGGATAGTAGTTCATGTTAACCATCTTCGTACCAATAAGACTCTCCATTTTTGACTCATCTAGTTTCACTCCAAGTTTATCAATTAATATTTTTAATAAGTCTCTCGCTATCTTGGATGATAACTTCAAATATTCAAGTGCAACTTCCCTGCAAATTGAGAGAAATAAATAATTCAACAAAACCTATAATGTCTAATATGTATG
Organism: Vicia villosa; assembly: GCF_029867415.1. NCBI lineage: Eukaryota > Viridiplantae > Streptophyta > Magnoliopsida > Fabales > Fabaceae > Vicia > Vicia villosa. The sequence continues at coordinate 18,559,232 of NC_081183.1, read as the reverse complement.
CTATATTAGATTGGACTTACTTGCATATATTAGGCCAATGTTGAAGAGCATCTTCATCACAACTATAAACCATATTGATATAATCTTTCCATTCCAACACTTTTTCTAACTCAGGTACAAAGCTAGTTTTATATCTCGTATTACTCGCACTATTGCGGTAAATAACTTTCTCCTCTGGTGGCAAGTTGAAGAAAGAGTGTGCTGAATCTTTAAGTGATTCCAACAACTCGGGAGGAACACAATGATTCACTACTTGAAAGAATCCAAGTGTCTCAGCAGCTCTAACAATTTCATCCACCACTTTTTCATGTTCTGGCCCATTGAGTTTTGATAAATCAATAGGTTGAATTTCACATGGTTTTGAGTTTAGTTTGTTGATTCTGTTGTTTATGGGTTGTATGTATATTTTTGGAACCTCTGATAAACCTGAGTCAACTAAACCTTTGATCCCATTTCCATCTCTTACAACAAAGTTGTACAATGAATCTGAGGAGTTGGAAATTTGTGCCATGAAAGTGTGCAATTTTTTATGCTTGGATTAAGAGGAAATTGTTGTGAAAGAAGGAAACTTATTAACGAATGTAACATGAGTGATATGCTTTTATAAGTCTTCGTAAGTGAAAAATAATACACATAAGGAGTTCAGCCACGGTTAAAAAGTAAGAAAAAAAAACGGTTTAAAAATATATTGACATAAGGACTAATACGACTTGATTAAATTTAGCAAAAAATTAAATAGATACTATTTTTTATTTATGAATTTATTTGACCTCTCCAATTTTTGCGAGGAACTAAAATACTAAAATAGTTCTTTACCTTAAAATAAAAGAACAAAGCACAAAAAGTAAAAGAAAATTACACAAAATTCAAACACAAAAATTTGTATTGATAATATCAAAAAATGATATATTTGTAAAGACTAATCACATAATTAAACCTTAAGTAATTAATCTTTCAAAATAAAAAATATTCATTTGAATACTTTCATAGTAGCTATCATTCTTCGTACCTTTCAATGTCTCGATACTATCTCATCTTCTCTTCACCTATAAAAGAATTAGATTTTCTTTCTCCCCAAATTACTATGGCCAAATATACGACATCCTCATCCACTCTCATTTTCCAATATTATTTTTTGTTTTTGTTTGTTGCACCATTCTCATTCCCCAATATTGTTTTTTGATTTTGTTTGTTGCACCATTCTTATTTCCCAATATTATTTTTTTGTTTTTGTTTGTTTCACCATTCTCATTTTCCAATATTATTTTTTATTTTTGTTTGTAGGACCATTCTCATTTACCAATATTACTTTTTGTTTTTGTTTGTAGGACCATTCTCATTTACCAATATTACTTTTTGTTTTTGTTTGTTGCACCATTCTCATTCCCCAATATTGTTTTTTGTTTTTGTTTGTTGCACCATTCTCATTCTCCAATATTGTTTTTTGTTTTTGTTTGTTGCACCATTCTTATTTCTCAATATAATTTTTTTGTTTTTGTTTGTTTCACCATTCTCATTTTCCAATATTATTTTTTATTTTTGTTTGTAGGACCATTCTCATTTACCAATATTATTTTTTGTTTGTAGGACCATTCTCATTTACCAAAAAATTTTTTTGTTTTTGTTTTTTGCACCGTCTGCCTTAACAACAATATTTTTTTGTCTTAAGAATCCAATGTATATGGCCATAAATGACATAACTCATGTGCCCCTTCTTAAAATAATCTACATATGAAAGTCAAAAAAATCAATATTGTTGACTGCAGTCAATACTTTTATAATAACATTTGTTAAATATTAATTTATAATGGTTAGATTAATAACAATGATATTTAGCAAAATAGTTAGATTTGTAAAATACTGCAACATGATAAGAACATAATTATTGATAATATTAGTAATAATAATAAGAAATGACTATTTGTTTAGGATTTATTAAACTTCAAAATAATATTATAATTTAACCTAATATTGGGTGACAATCTTAGAATGTTAAGCCCACTGATAGATACACCCTCTTAGATTTCTTCCCAGACCCAAATAAATAAACTCACCCTCATTTTATATTACTAAGCCCAATTATATACATACTTGTTTTTAAATACACCTCTCTATTTAACAACTTAAATATGCATCTCATAAGCAACAATTATTTTGAATATTTGAAGCAAATCATAATTCTTTTAAATATGCACCCTACAAATTTAATTTAAATGCACAGAGGAAAGGAAAATAAATTGTTGATGCTCGAGGCGGTCAAATTTGGTGTATGACATGTAGCATTGCATTCTTTGTGACATTGCATAATTTTTGATTGCGTGATGTTTGACAATTCGTGAATAAGTGAGATTTAATTAAGGAATGTGACTGAATTATGTGATGATGTTGTGAGTAGATGATGATGTGCAGGTGTGAGTAAATATGTGAAGTATGAGGATACACATGCGTTAGTATATGTATAATTAATGATGCCTATTGTATAACTACTATATTTCTCCCTTATGTCTTCTATAATGACTATGAATTACTCACCCTTTCTGTTTGAATGTTACCTCCACGTGGGTAACGCGCAAGTAATCAAGAATAGTTCGTTGGTGTTTGGAGGATAGTTTCATGAAATCTTTTAGCGCTTTATTTGGAATAAAGATGGTCTTGCTCTCTTACGTAACATCGGGGTTGGGGTCATTTAATTGGAACAATGTCATTCTTTTAATTGTTTTGAGATCTGAACTATCTGTTGTGGTATTTAAGATGTTTTGAAATATGAATTCCGCTATGAGAATTTGAATTACAATTGTTGTCATTGAAGAAGTATTTTGTTTTGACAATTTGAAAACCCGTGTTACAGAGCAGGACGTTTTATTATGAAGTTCTTATCAAGGTGACACTCTAGTTTGTGATTCGTGTTAATTTAATTATTAGAATTTATGCGAATTATATATGTGCGTTTAGATGGGTGTTACAACCTCCCACTTATCTAAAAATCCAAGACGAGCGTTCATTTGAATACTCCAGTTTTCGTAGTTAGACGTTGTTAGTCGTGGTAGTGGCATTTCACTCATCACGTTCGCCATTAGCTCTAATGCCAATTTGTTGATATAAATACTACTTTATATATTGCTCTCTTGCTTATTGAAATGAAAATACAACAAAGTCTTTATAAAGACCCAAGATACTACTATTCTAGGAATTAAGATGCAACTGAGTTCTATTAAAAGACCACTAACCTCTTGGCCTTTCCACTACAAGAACTTTTTATTTGTCCACTGACTTCTAAATTAAAACTCATTTAAAAAATTAAACACATACTTCATACTCTCTTTTATAGAATTATTAAGTAGAGTTGATTTTTGCAAAATCAAGAGTCTTTTTTCCATCATGAGAACTCCTAAAGTAGTTGTCCATATAATCCTGCCACAAGACATCTCTATAACCAGCAAATCCATCTTTCTTCACCAATTCTGGAAATGGGCCAATCCTCTCAGTAAACATAGGAAGACTGAACATTGGAACTGATACTCTTGATTGTGTGGAAGTTGTCAGTACTCTATGTTCAGCACTTTTATATTTTCCATTGCTAAGTACCTTCAAGTAAAATACAAAAGGATTATTAGTTATGATGCAAAGTACATTAGTACAATTTTAAGATTTTAACTATGTCGTATTTTTTGATTTAAAGATATATCAAACCTCTAAAGCATCACCAACATTGATGACTAAAGCTTCCTGGATTGGAGGAATTTCAAGCCACACTTCTTTTTCATCATTACTCTCATCTTCCGATTTAACATGCAATCCACCAATTCCATCTTGAAGAAGAATTGTGATAGTTCCTGAGTCTGAGTGACGCACTGTACCGGCGGTGAGTTCTGGATTTGGACATGCTGGATAGTAGTTCATGTTAACCATCTTCGTACCAATAAGACTCTCCATTTTTGACTCATCTAGTTTCACTCCAAGTTTATCAATTAATATTTTTAATAAGTCTCTCGCTATCTTGGATGATAACTTCAAATATTCAAGTGCAACTTCCCTGCAAATTGAGAGAAATAAATAATTCAACAAAACCTATAATGTCTAATATGTATGCTATATTAGATTGGACTTACTTGCATATATTAGGCCAATGTTGAAGAGCATCTTCATCACAACTATAAACCATATTGATATAATCTTTCCATTCCAACACTTTTTCTAACTCAGGTACAAAGCTAGTTTTATATCTCGTATTACTCGCACTATTGCGGTAAATAACTTTCTCCTCTGGTGGCAAGTTGAAGAAAGAGTGTGCTGAATCTTTAAGTGATTCCAACAACTCGGGAGGAACACAATGATTCACTACTTGAAAGAATCCAAGTGTCTCAGCAGCTCTAACAATTTCATCCACCACTTTTTCATGTTCTGGCCCATTGAGTTTTGATAAATCAATAGGTTGAATTTCACATGGTTTTGAGTTTAGTTTGTTGATTCTGTTGTTTATGGGTTGTATGTATATTTTTGGAACCTCTGATAAACCTGAGTCAACTAAACCTTTGATCCCATTTCCATCTCTTACAACAAAGTTGTACAATGAATCTGAGGAGTTGGAAATTTGTGCCATGAAAGTGTGCAATTTTTTATGCTTGGATTAAGAGGAAATTGTTGTGAAAGAAGGAAACTTATTAACGAATGTAACATGAGTGATATGCTTTTATAAGTCTTCGTAAGTGAAAAATAATACACATAAGGAGTTCAGCCACGGTTAAAAAGTAAGAAAAAAAAACGGTTTAAAAATATATTGACATAAGGACTAATACGACTTGATTAAATTTAGCAAAAAATTAAATAGATACTATTTTTTATTTATGAATTTATTTGACCTCTCCAATTTTTGCGAGGAACTAAAATACTAAAATAGTTCTTTACCTTAAAATAAAAGAACAAAGCACAAAAAGTAAAAGAAAATTACACAAAATTCAAACACAAAAATTTGTATTGATAATATCAAAAAATGATATATTTGTAAAGACTAATCACATAATTAAACCTTAAGTAATTAATCTTTCAAAATAAAAAATATTCATTTGAATACTTTCATAGTAGCTATCATTCTTCGTACCTTTCAATGTCTCGATACTATCTCATCTTCTCTTCACCTATAAAAGAATTAGATTTTCTTTCTCCCCAAATTACTATGGCCAAATATACGACATCCTCATCCACTCTCATTTTCCAATATTATTTTTTGTTTTTGTTTGTTGCACCATTCTCATTCCCCAATATTGTTTTTTGATTTTGTTTGTTGCACCATTCTTATTTCCCAATATTATTTTTTTGTTTTTGTTTGTTTCACCATTCTCATTTTCCAATATTATTTTTTATTTTTGTTTGTAGGACCATTCTCATTTACCAATATTACTTTTTGTTTTTGTTTGTAGGACCATTCTCATTTACCAATATTACTTTTTGTTTTTGTTTGTTGCACCATTCTCATTCCCCAATATTGTTTTTTGTTTTTGTTTGTTGCACCATTCTCATTCTCCAATATTGTTTTTTGTTTTTGTTTGTTGCACCATTCTTATTTCTCAATATAATTTTTTTGTTTTTGTTTGTTTCACCATTCTCATTTTCCAATATTATTTTTTATTTTTGTTTGTAGGACCATTCTCATTTACCAATATTATTTTTTGTTTGTAGGACCATTCTCATTTACCAAAAAAAGTTTTTGTTTTTGTTTTTTGCACCGTCTGCCTTAACAACAATATTTTTTTGTCTTAAGAATCCAATGTATATGGCCATAAATGACATAACTCATGTGCCCCTTCTTAAAATAATCTACATATGAAAGTCAAAAAAATCAATATTGTTGACTGCAGTCAATACTTTTATAATAACATTTGTTAAATATTAATTTATAATGGTTAGATTAATAACAATGATATTTAGCAAAATAGTTAGATTTGTAAAATACTGCAACATGATAAGAACATAATTATTGATAATATTAGTAATAATAATAAGAAATGACTATTTGTTTAGGATTTATTAAACTTCAAAATAATATTATAATTTAACCTAATATTGGGTGACAATCTTAGAATGTTAAGCCCACTGATAGATACACCCTCTTAGATTTCTTCCCAGACCCAAATAAATAAACTCACCCTCATTTTATATTACTAAGCCCAATTATATACATACTTGTTTTTAAATACACCTCTCTATTTAACAACTTAAATATGCATCTCATAAGCAACAATTATTTTGAATATTTGAAGCAAATCATAATTCTTTTAAATATGCACCCTACAAATTTAATTTAAATGCACAGAGGAAAGGAAAATAAATTGTTGATGCTCGAGGCGGTCAAATTTGGTGTATGACATGTAGCATTGCATTCTTTGTGACATTGCATAATTTTTGATTGCGTGATGTTTGACAATTCGTGAATAAGTGAGATTTAATTAAGGAATGTGACTGAATTATGTGATGATGTTGTGAGTAGATGATGATGTGCAGGTGTGAGTAAATATGTGAAGTATGAGGATACACATGCGTTAGTATATGTATAATTAATGATGCCTATTGTATAACTACTATATTTCTCCCTTATGTCTTCTATAATGACTATGAATTACTCACCGTTTCTGTTTGAATTTTACCTCCACGTGGGTAACGCGCAAGTAATCAAGAATAGTTCGTTGGTGTTTGGAGGATAGTTTCATGAAATCTTTTAGCGCTTTATTTGGAATAAAGATGGTCTTGCTCTCTTACGTAACATCGGGGTTGGGGTCATTTAATTGGAACAATGTCATTCTTTTAATTGTTTTGAGATCTGAACTATCTGTTGTGGTATTTAAGATGTTTTGAAATATGAATTCCGCTATGAGAATTTGAATTACAATTGTTGTCATTGAAGAAGTATTTTGTTTTGACAATTTGAAAACCCGTGTTACAGAGCAGGACGTTTTATTATGAAGTTCTTATCAAGGTGACACTCTAGTTTGTGATTCGTGTTAATTTAATTATTAGAATTTATGCGAATTATATATGTGCGTTTAGATGGGTGTTACAACCTCCCACTTATCTAAAAATCCAAGACGAGCGTTCATTTGAATACTCCAGTTTTCGTAGTTAGACGTTGTTAGTCGTGGTAGTGGCATTTCACTCATCACGTTCGCCATTAGCTCTAATGCCAATTTGTTGATATAAATACTACTTTATATATTGCTCTCTTGCTTATTGAAATGAAAATACAACAAAGTCTTTATAAAGACCCAAGATACTACTATTCTAGGAATTAAGATGCAACTGAGTTCTATTAAAAGACCACTAACCTCTTGGCCTTTCCACTACAAGAACTTTTTATTTGTCCACTGACTTCTAAATTAAAACTCATTTAAAAAATTAAACACATACTTCATACTCTCTTTTATAGAATTATTAAGTAGAGTTGATTTTTGCAAAATCAAGAGTCTTTTTTCCATCATGAGAACTCCTAAAGTAGTTGTCCATATAATCCTGCCACAAGACATCTCTATAACCAGCAAATCCATCTTTCTTCACCAATTCTGGAAATGGGCCAATCCTCTCAGTAAACATAGGAAGACTGAACATTGGAACTGATACTCTTGATTGTGTGGAAGTTGTCAGTACTCTATGTTCAGCACTTTTATATTTTCCATTGCTAAGTACCTTCAAGTAAAATACAAAAGGATTATTAGTTATGATGCAAAGTACATTAGTACAATTTTAAGATTTTAACTATGTCGTATTTTTTGATTTAAAGATATATCAAACCTCTAAAGCATCACCAACATTGATGACTAAAGCTTCCTGGATTGGAGGAATTTCAAGCCACACTTCTTTTTCATCATTACTCTCATCTTCCGATTTAACATGCAATCCACCAATTCCATCTTGAAGAAGAATTGTGATAGTTCCTGAGTCTGAGTGACGCACTGTACCGGCGGTGAGTTCTGGATTTGGACATGCTGGATAGTAGTTCATGTTAACCATCTTCGTACCAATAAGACTCTCCATTTTTGACTCATCTAGTTTCACTCCAAGTTTATCAATTAATATTTTTAATAAGTCTCTCGCTATCTTGGATGATAACTTCAAATATTCAAGTGCAACTTCCCTGCAAATTGAGAGAAATAAATAATTCAACAAAACCTATAATGTCTAATATGTATGCTATATTAGATTGGACTTACTTGCATATATTAGGCCAATGTTGAAGAGCATCTTCATCACAACTATAAACCATATTGATATAATCTTTCCATTCCAACACTTTTTCTAACTCAGGTACAAAGCTAGTTTTATATCTCGTATTACTCGCACTATTGCGGTAAATAACTTTCTCCTCTGGTGGCAAGTTGAAGAAAGAGTGTGCTGAATCTTTAAGTGATTCCAACAACTCGGGAGGAACACAATGATTCACTACTTGAAAGAATCCAAGTGTCTCAGCAGCTCTAACAATTTCATCCACCACTTTTTCATGTTCTGGCCCATTGAGTTTTGATAAATCAATAGGTTGAATTTCACATGGTTTTGAGTTTAGTTTGTTGATTCTGTTGTTTATGGGTTGTATGTATATTTTTGGAACCTCTGATAAACCTGAGTCAACTAAACCTTTGATCCCATTTCCATCTCTTACAACAAAGTTGTACAATGAATCTGAGGAGTTGGAAATTTGTGCCATGAAAGTGTGCAATTTTTTATGCTTGGATTAAGAGGAAATTGTTGTGAAAGAAGGAAACTTATTAACGAATGTAACATGAGTGATATGCTTTTATAAGTCTTCGTAAGTGAAAAATAATACACATAAGGAGTTCAGCCACGGTTAAAAAGTAAGAAAAAAAACGGTTTACAAATATATTGACATAAGGACTAATACGACTTGATTAAATTTAGCAAAAAATTAAATAGATACTATTTTTTATTTATGAATTTATTTGACCTCTCCAATTTTTGCGAGGAACTAAAATACTAAAATAGTTCTTTACCTTAAAATAAAAGAACAAAGCACAAAAAGTAAAAGAAAATTACACAAAATTCAAACACAAAAATTTGTATTGATAATATCAAAAAATGATATATTTGTAAAGACTAATCACATAATTAAACCTTAAGTAATTAATCTTTCAAAATAAAAAATATTCATTTGAATACTTTCATAGTAGCTATCATTCTTCGTACCTTTCAATGTCTCGATACTATCTCATCTTCTCTTCACCTATAAAAGAATTAGATTTTCTTTCTCCCCAAATTACTATGGCCAAATATACGACATCCTCATCCACTCTCATTTTCCAATATTATTTTTTGTTTTTGTTTGTTGCACCATTCTCATTCCCCAATATTGTTTTTTGATTTTGTTTGTTGCACCATTCTTATTTCCCAATATTATTTTTTTGTTTTTGTTTGTTTCACCATTCTCATTTTCCAATATTATTTTTTATTTTTGTTTGTAGGACCATTCTCATTTACCAATATTACTTTTTGTTTTTGTTTGTAGGACCATTCTCATTTACCAATATTACTTTTTGTTTTTGTTTGTTGCACCATTCTCATTCCCCAATATTGTTTTTTGTTTTTGTTTGTTGCACCATTCTCATTCTCCAATATTGTTTTTTGTTTTTGTTTGTTGCACCATTCTTATTTCTCAATATAATTTTTTTGTTTTTGTTTGTTTCACCATTCTCATTTTCCAATATTATTTTTTATTTTTGTTTGTAGGACCATTCTCATTTACCAATATTATTTTTTGTTTGTAGGACCATTCTCATTTACCAAAAAAAATTTTGTTTTTGTTTTTTGCACCGTCTGCCTTAACAACAATATTTTTTTTGTCTTAAGAATCCAATGTATATGGCCATAAATGACATAACTCATGTGCCCCTTCTTAAAATAATCTACATATGAAAGTCAAAAAAATCAATATTGTTGACTGCAGTCAATACTTTTATAATAACATTTGTTAAATATTAATTTAAAATGGTTAGATTAATAACAATGATATTTAGCAAAATAGTTAGATTTGTAAAATACTGCTGTCATACCCTAATTTTTGACCCCCCTGAGATGTCACATCATTGACATCAAATTCAAAAATGTTTCTTGATCGGTTTGGAAGCCATGATCGAGACTGCATTTATTCACTCATTCATTGCAAAATAATTTCATGTCCATGGAGGTTTTTCAAATAAAGTGCGTCATTTCCAATTTGTGGATTCAAGAGGATGTTTGGAATTGATTTCATGCTTTTTGGCCTACGGATTCATCATAATAAAGAAAATTGGCTCATGTGAATTATTTGGAATTTTGAAACAAGATCAAGATCATTCATGGGAATTTCTTCAAATTTGCAAGAGAATATCTTTTAGTTCATTTGTTGAAAGATAAATTCAAGTGATTATTCAAGATCATGAATTTAAGGGTTGTGAGTCCAATATCATTTCAAAATTCATGGTACAAGAACACTTTTCAAGACTTGAAATTCAAATTTCTCACTAGCTCAAAGGTATTCTACCATCCCTATTCAAGAATTACCATGGATCATTCAAATTTGCAAATTCCATTCAAGTACATTCAAGAATATTCAAACTTCATGTTTGAATAGCAATTTCATTCAAGATTTTAAAGGAAGATTCAAGAGTGGAATTTCTTTACATAAACAATTCCAAATTTTCAAATGAATTACAAAGTGAACTTCATTCAAAATTCAAGGTATTCCAACATTCAAAGTTTCATTCACTTTCAAGAATACAAAGTCCAAATTCATACAATTCTAAGGTGGAATGAATTGGAATTACAACAAGCAAAAATACAATTTTTTCTTGAATTCATTCTTCAATCTTCAAGCTTCCATTCTTCAAGTCCAAGTTTCTTCAAAGACTCATGTCACATGAAAAAGAAATAAAAAGGGTGGAATTAGCAAAAGTCTAACAAAAATAATTCAAGAGGGCCCAAAAGCCCAAAATCAAAGTCAAAAAGTCAAAAGTCAAAGAAATTCAAAGGGATATATATTATTTCATAACTACTATACTTAGATGCTACATATTTCATGACATGAGAACAAGACATGTCGTGGAACTTTCACTTGCAAGAGTTGTGAAGAATATATTCTATCCCATGTGCATAATATATATCCCATGTGCCTTTTCTTGTGGGACTTGGTTATTAAGCAAACTTAGCATTCAAGGAATTTTTGCAATGATTATATTCTTTGTAATGATTACAACTTAACAACTAAGTGAGCTTAAAGACTAAGCTTAGTTGCCAAAATGACCAAAGATGTCCCTTATCCTTTCCTCTATATATAGAAGAGAGGCACACAAATAAAAACGGGCAGAAAAAACAGGGGAGAAAAGAGCCAGCAGTAGGTAACTTCTAAGTTACAGAAAAATTCAGAAAAGAGAAGGAGAAGAGAAACTTGCATACCTTGCTTGTTTGCTTGCCAACAGCCTTCAAGATGGCTCCCATCTTCGAGCCTCCATAGATGAATCCTCAAAATCTTCGCCGCAGGTAAGCCTCTTTGCTCTCACTCTCAATATTTCCATTAACCATTGTTGTACCTGCAGCAAGTCAAAAATTCAGCATCACAACAACAAATTCGCAAAGCCACGATCACGCAACGGCAACTATTCTGAAGCAGTAGCAACAACTTGTTCAACGGTTCAAAAACACAGCAACAGTAACAATTTACAACAATTGCAATACCAACATCATCAAAAGTTTTGAATCACTCAACAACAACAATTAAATTAAAAATTCAGAACACACAACAGCAAGCAATTCGCGGTGTTCTTCAGCAGTATCAAATACAACAAATCCTCAGAAGCTCAAGGAACCAGGAGCTTACCTCGACGAATAATCCGGCGAAAATCTCCTCGCCGTAGTTTTCATTCTTTATCACTCATAATTGTTGTTGTTAGTTTCTGTTAAAACAAAAAAATAGTTGTCACTGCTGTAACCATAAAAAAGGAAACAACAACGAAATAGAAAGCATATGTTGTAGTCGTTACATCATAGAAAGGGGGGAGAACGAAATTGAAGAACAAACCTTGAGTTTGTCTTCGATCAAAAGAAGCCAGAAGTTGTTGTTGCTTGTTCGCCGTAAGCCAAAACAGAGAAGAGGTTTATCTTTTTCGTTGTTCTTCGCGAAGAGAGAGACCGCGAGTCCAAGAGTTTCTTGTTGTTGTTGTGATTCGCAGCAAGAGAGATGAGCATCAAGGGAGATAGCCTCCTTGTTGTTCATCGGAAAAAAAACCGAGTGAGAGCCGAGAGAGAGAGGCCATAGTTGTTGTTGTCCTTCAAAAGGGAGGAATCGAAGTTGGAATTTTGTTTGGTTTTCACGATGAAAAAGCAGCAGAGGGAGAGAGTAACGTTATCAAAAGAGAGAGGGAAGAGAGAAGAGGCGCTGCCTCTTGTGTTGTTTTAGGGTTTTCTACAACCCAACTCATGTGATAAGACTAGATCGCCGACCCGTGCTTCGCACGGATATATTAGAAATAAAATTATAGTTTTTTTAGTAGTTGATATTTTATATTTTATTTGCATATAAAATAAGGTCATTTAAATTATATTTGTAAGTATACTATTAATTTTTTAATGTGAAAAATAAGGTCATTTAAATTATGTTTGTAAGTATACTATTAATTTTTTAATGTGAAAGCATATAAAATTATCTTATATGTCATTAAGATTATGTAAGCAATTATACTATTAATTTGTTAATATGAAAGACAATAAATTAGAAAAAATTTACTATGATAATTTAAAATGTATAAATGTAAAGAAATAAATATTAATTAACTAAAAAATAGTATTTAATACTTCTTTGTAAACTACATTTAATATTGTATTAATATCTATCTTCACAATCATCATTAGCCACCAATATATTCAACCCTTCCATAGAAATAACCCTTGATATGACAACATATAGTTGTACATGAAATAATTCTTGATATGACAATATATATAGTTGATATACCCAACATGTTTTAGTGATTGTCCTTGACTTTTATTAATAATCCTACAAATGAAACAACCAAAAGAAATTTGTGTCTTTGAAATTTGAAAGGAATTCTTTTATCAGAAGGATAATATAAAATAATTAATTAAAAATGTAAATTTTAAAGTTGTTACTCAAGTTTGTTTGTCTCTTGGAAGTCATCATATTATCATATATGTAGATTCTTTTACATTTATGTAGACACAATGGATCCTCTCATTCTATCCATCCTCTCCTTCAACCGAAACACATGCAATTGTTTAGAGAATTAAAAAAAAATGATAAATAGAATAAGAGAAATAAAATGTTAGAAAGAGATAAAGACATAAATGTGAAGGAGAGGGTTGGAGAGAAAATATTAAAGGAGAGGATCCAAACCCATATGTAGATGTAGATTTGTATTTTTATTATTAAAACGATTGATTACACTTCAAGACATGTGATATGTATAAGACCATGAACCAAGACATACGAAAAAATTTATACACAAATATTAATTAAACTGTTTATGTAAAACATGATAAAAGAATAAATTATACGTCTTTTATATCTAACATAATAGTGTACATAATCTTCTGTCCAAATATACACTTCTGTCCATAATCTTATGTCCAAATATAATACATGTTTCTTCAATATACACTTTATATGATTTGATCTATAAGATGAAAGAGGAAAAAGACATAATGATATCACAAAAATTTGAGAAATCGTTATACTTATTCTATAATACTTAAATGTCTGCAGAACTAAAACATTACGCCCATAAAATAATAAACTAACTAAATTATATTAATAAAATATAACTTTTATTGATGCATATATTAGAGTTAAAGACCTTTACTTATGTGGCTACATGAACGATCATTTCATAGAACTCCCAAGCAAGCAACAATGATGCAACACAAATTTAAGATCTTCTCCTGATTCAGATCATCCAATAAAAGACAATTAGATAGAAAGTTCAATAGTAGACAAAATGAAGTTGTATCAATATAAAAGAGAATTGAAATATTTATAATATAATATTTAAGTCTCTATTCTGCCACAAAAACTAATGGTAAGGAATATAAGTTAAGAGAAACTAAAATTTTTACAATACAAAATTAAAGAGCACAACCAACAATTTATATGTAGAACACTTTGGCAATGCAATATCAAAAATATATATACACAATGATAATTGACAGAATAATAACGGATAATGACTAATTAAATCATTAATTAAAATATATATTAATAGAATAAATAAGTAATTATAATCATAATAATGAAAGAATATGCGTTACAAAATATTAAAAAATGTAATTCATAGGTTAAGAATATGAGTTACACAGTATATTTATTTATTGTGTCAAAAGCTTATAGTAATAATCTACTAAACTACAACAAAATAATAATAATAATAATAATAATAATAATAATAATAATAATAATAATAATAATAATAATAATAATAATAATAATAATAATAATAATAATAATAATAATATAGTTTGAGCTATGTATTGTTCCTCTATAAATTATAAAATTAACAATGTTTTAATAAATATATTTGTACTATGATAAATTATGAATATAATTTTTTATTTTAATAATAAACTATAAAATTAAATTTATTAAATTAAAAAAATATTCAAGTAGATAATTGAAATTAATAAAATTTTAAATTAATAGTTTAATAATATTTAAAAGTACAATGGTAGATTTTAATAAAATCTTGTACTAATAACCTAATAAATTTTAATAAAATTTAATTTAATATATTAGCATATGTGATTTTTCTTTATAAATTATAAAATTAAAAATGTTTTGATAAATGAATTTGTACTATGATAAACTATGAATTAAATTTTTAAAATATATATTTAAATATAAAATTATATTTATTAAATGATAAAAAGTTTCATATAAGTCATTATTAACTCATTTATTATGTAACGTTCAGGAAATTAATAATTTATTAATCTTTTTTTTTATATAACTTCCATGAATTTAAGGTATTGTAAAGTTTTTTTAAATGAATTTATATTTAAAATATTTTGTATATTTTTTTATTACTTCTCTATTATACATTATTTATATAAAGGATCGTATCACATAAATTTTATGAGTATAAAAATGTGACTACTAAAACTATATTAACTTAAATATTTAATTTAATATTTTAATTTATTATTTAAATTTAAATCTGAAATGTAGAAGAGAGATATTTAATTAGATTTTATATTAATAATTTAATAATATTTAAAAATACAATCGTAGATTTTAATAAAATCTTGTACTAATAATCTAATAAATTTTAGTAAAAAATAATTTTATATCTTGGCATATATATATATATATATATATATATATATATATATATATTTATATATATATATATATATATATATATATATATATATATATATATATATATATATATATATATATATTACTTCTCTATTATAAATTATTTATAAAAAAAAATCTTAACACATAAATTTATGAGCCTAAAAATGTGACTACTGAAACTATATTAAATTTATAATTTAAAATTTTAATGTATTATTTAAATTTAAATATGAAATATAGAAGAGAGAGATTTAATAAAATTTTACATTAATTATTATTATTGTAATTGAGTGATGGAGTAGTTATGGAATATGAACAAAATATTTAAAAATTGGTGCAACAAAGAATAAAAATTATTATTCATATAAAATTAATATGTGTATTAAGCGATTTTATTTAAAAAATCTTAATAATAATAATTTTTGTATGATCCAAATCGTGAATATTTATAGAATAAATTTTAGTCCCGTATGAAAATTAATACTATGAAGTAAAGGAAAAATAATGACTTATAGGATTTTTATTTTTAATTTATTTTAATTAATATAATAATTTATTAATATTTTTAGTAGAATAACACTTAATAAATGTTGTAACTGGTATTTTTAATATTTAAATGTTTTTATTAAGAGGTTAAAGATAGTGCACTAACAGTGTAAAAAAGTTTTACACTGTCATCCAATAGAAACAAATCGTTTTGCCATGTCATATAAATTTTTTAAAAATTAAAGTCTGATTTATTCTGATTCATGGTTGTGATTGGTTGACAGTGTAAAACTTTTTTACACTGTCAGTGCATCACCCATTTTCTCTTTTATTAATACAATTAATGAGTTATTGATTATAGTTTTTTTTAAAGAAAAATAATGGTTAAAGTTAAATTGAAAAATAACATAACATATTTATATTTAAATAAATTCAAAAAATATCTAAAGTGTTTATAATAAAATATGGGAAAAATAATGATTTATAGAATTTTATTTTTATTTTCTTTTGATTGTCATAATGATTTATTAAAAAAATTTAGTACAATAATACTAAATAAATATTGTACTTGATAATTTTCATATTCAAATATTGTAAAAAAATTCATTAAAATTTTATTATAAAAAAATTTGTGTACTCATTTAGAAAACACGTAATTTTCTAAAAACGTATTTAAAATAGCATATCTTTTTTTATTTTTTTTATTTTTGTCGAGTAGAAATTATAAACACATTTATTTTATTTGTAATGTTTATATATTATCATCAATATAGTATATCAATTACAATTTTGTATTCATTAAAATTAAAATAATTTTCATATTTGTGATTTTTATTTATTTTTTAGAAAACTAAGTAATTTATAGTTTATATAAAAAATTATAATTTTATTATTAAATAGAATAACTAAAAGAGAATAGTTAAAAAAATAATTAAAATAGAATTAGGATTATAAGATATAATAAAGTTAGTTGAATATAATAGTGTTAATTAAAAATTTGTATTATAATAATTATTTTTTGATTATTAAATTTTTTTTAATAAAAAAAATGAGAATTAGGATAATAAGATATAATAGTGTTAGATGAATATATTATTATTGTCATTATTATATTATTATTATTATTATTATTATTATTATTATTATTATTATTATTATTGTAGTAGTAGTTTTGTTATTATATTATTATTATTATTATTATTATTATTATTATTATTATTATTATTATTATTGTAGTAGTAGTTTTGTTATTATATTATTATTATTATTATTATTATTATTGTTATTTTAATATTATTATTAGTTAGATATTATGTAGATTATTATTATTAACAATATTGATGGTTTAATTTTATTATTATTATTATATTATTTTTATTATTTATTTATTTATTTATTTTAATATAGAGTTTGTATAATTAGGGTTTGTATTTAGAATTATCATTGAATGACATGTGGCGAAGATTGTTAGCAAGATGACATTTGGCGAGGATTATTATCAAGTTGACATGTGGCTAGGGTTGCCATCATGACTTCTTTACATTTATATTAAGTAGATAAGATTATTATAAATATTATAATAATTATTATTTATCTTAATATAGAGTTTGTATAATTAGAGTTTGTACTTATTAGAGTTTTTATTAATAATTATTAATGTAAAATCAATTTTTAAAAAAGTAGAATTAGGATTGATATTAGAGTGACATGTGTCAAAGGTTGCCAAGAGTTATTATCATGATGACACTTGGCTAGGGTTGTCATCATGACAACCTTGCATTTATATATAAGATTAAAACCGGATCCGGGTTCCATCTCATCCGACCCGGTCCGGTCCAACATCTTTTTTTTATTATTTTCAGTTTGGGCCTTCACCTCCCCATCTGATTTCAGCACCCTGGCCCATTAATAATTTTTATTTCTTTAATTTTTTCTTTAAAAGATTTTCATAAAAAAGATTTAATATTTTATTTTAATATAGGATATAGCTCAATTTTTCTAATCTTTATTAAAATACCCAAAATATATATATTAGATGCATATTTAAATTTATGTTTCTAATTATTTTCTTCTCTCATAAAAATACAAAAAAATATCTTTATTAGATTAATTTCATTTGAATTTGATATTTTCATATTATTTTTGTATACTTAATCATTTAAATTTTATTTGATTACTGTTGCATATATTATTTGAATTTTCTCACTTTATCCAAGACTTCGAGATTATTTCTCCGTTGTCTTTTTCCTTTGTCTGTTTGTTTGGTCTTCCATTTGCTGTAGAAGTCCATAAACAATTGCTAGAAAATCATTGAATGCTGTAAGCTGTTGAGCTTATCCGATGTTCTTTTCTGCTGGTGTGGATGCTCAATTACTGTTGAGATCCCAATTTATTTCAAGTATACCACTTGAGGATCAAGGTAACACCTCAAACTCAGATATCCAATTTCTCATTCTTCGAGGTAAGCCTAAAACTTGTAAAAAACTGTTCCTCATAAACAGTAATCATTCAAAAAATCACAAATCATTTTCAATTGCTTTTACACCAGTACTGTAAAGTACTGGGCCTCTAATAGAGTGTAAGTCCCAAAAACCTTCTCTTCTTAGCTTGTTTTCAAAACTGTATTTCCAAAATCTTCTTTCTGTTTTCAAAACATTCTTCTGGTATTTGAAGGGCATTATTCCCGGTGAAACTCTTCAGATACCTATGTGACCTTTGTCCATCTTCACTTCTTCTGTTTTCAAAAACCATTAACTGTTTATCATATACATTCAACTGTTATCAACAAAAACAACAAAAATTACTGTTGAGGCTCTGTACATACTTCTTCAATGGCCTCCACTCCATCCAGGTTAGGCTTTACAAGCTTTCAATTTACAGTCTTTATTTAAATTACTGTCAAATATAAACTGTGCATATATTAGTTTAGAACTGCGTTTGAGTATAAACCTTAGGACAGTTAAACTATATATATATTATAGGAATATGACCTAGGATTGAGAATGTCTTCCCGGTGAAGGCTCTTTCCTAATTAGAGATCTGTAGTTCAAACCCCCAAGATGAATTATTCCCGGTGAAACATCTTGGCAAAAACCTTAGAATCCAAAAATATAGGACACATCCACCCAAAGAGGAATTATTCCCGGTGAAACCTCTTACCCATTTACTTAGAGCCAAAATAAGTTCAAAACTACATAAGCTTTCTCTTGTGCTATAACAAGGACCCTCGATTAGCCTCCTCTTGGGCTTTGTACAAGGACCCACAGGCTTCTTAAAAGCATTTCCAGCTTCCTCTTGAGCTTGTATACAAGGACCCATCAGGTTTCTTATAAACATAGGAACAGGTCTTTAGTCACCTTTTTAGCCTACCCTGGTGAGTTTCTTCCAATTTAAACCAGACTTTAAACAAGCTAAGTTTGTCTCAATTTTGCATTGAGTACACTTTTTGGAATGAGAGACATGGACAGTCTCTGTCACCCTTATCTTCATCAATCTTCCTTAGCAGAGTCTAGGATCCATGTTTGATCATCCTCAGCATTGAGTCAGCCTTCATCTTGGGCTTTAAACAAGAAGTCTCCATTAGATAATCTTTCTGCCAATCATTTCAATAAAAACCCCTGGAAAGGGTTAGCCTCCAACATCTGTCTAAAATGTCAAAACCCCTGGAAAGGGATAGCCTCCAAAATTAATTAATAAATAATTTCATTCTCTTAGGAGATAATTTCCCCAAAAGAGTCAAAACCCCTGGAAAGGGTCAGCCTCCAAAAAACATGATAAAAGTCAGTCTTTTAACAGACAAATTCACCAGCTGAGTCAAAATCCCTGGAAAGGGTTAGCTTCCAAAGAAAAATAGTCTTTTAATAAATAAAACCTCCTCAGTAGAGTCAAAACCAACAAAAAACAGTTAGCCTCAACCTTGGGCTTCATGCAAGGCACCCAAACAATAAAACTCCCCTGTCAAGAGTCAGCCTCAACCTTGGGCATTGTACAAGGCAGATAATAGAGTCTCCCCAGTAAGTCCTTCATCACTCAGTAGCCACAACCTTGGGCTTTGTACAAGGCAGATAAACCATATCTTTCATGTGTCAAAGATTCCTAACACTTAGGATCTTTCCCCATATAGTCATCAATACTTAATTCATTTAAGAGTCCGCCACAACCTTGGGCTTTGTACAAGGCAGAAAATAGTGTTTTTCCCTAGCTAAAGTCAGCCACAACCTTGGGCTTTGTACAAGGCACATAAAATAGAGTCATTCATTCAATTATCCTCAGCAGTTAGCCACAACCTTGGGCTTTGTACAAGGCACATAAATAGAGTCTCCCTAAGTAAAGTCAGCCTCAATTCTGGGCTTTGTACAGAACACAAAAATATCATGTAATTAATCCCCAGTGGAGTCATCTCCCAGAGTCAATAATATATTAATTAATCAATCAAAAAAAAAAGCCTCAAGCTTGGGCCTCATACAAGCCAGCTAAAGTCAAATCTTTTATACAGTAGATAGACATAGCTTATCTCCATAGAGAGATATTTTTACTACTCTGCCACATTCAAACAAACAAACATTTCATTTCAATTTTAATCAAGTCTCCCATTTAGGATTTTGAAAGGCATGAGCTGGCAGTAAAACCCAGACATGTGGTAACTTTCCCTAATTTGGATGAGCATCTTTCTTTCATTTAAGAGGCATTTGACTGGTATACTTGCACATACACAAGTAAGGTCCCCCTCTTGAATGAAATGAATTCAGTTATTCTGTCACTCCTTTAAATGTTTGTGGTAGAATAGTACAAATACCTCTCTGTAGAGATAATTTCATGTCTCTTTACTGTAAACAGAGATTTAATTCCAAGCTTCAACCTTGAGCTTCAAACAAGGCACCAAAAACAATTAATTTCCCTAGTTAGTTCCCCGAACTACATTAAGCTCTGACTTCCACTAGGGATATGTAGGCATGAGGTTCACAAGGAATCTCAGCGAGCTAATAAAATACCAAAAATAGTCAGTTTGTCTGTCTGTCTGTCTTTTAAAATCAATTCAATTCTCTCTCCTAATACAAAGGAGAAACTTTCCCAATCATAGCAATAAACACAAACACAATGACACAGAGAAGGTTCCTGTAGAGTACTACAGATATGTAGGGTGTTTAAACACTTCCCTATGTATAACCGACCTCCCGGACTCCAGAATTTCTAGTCTAGGTGAAATCCCCACACTTAGCAAACTCCTAGGGTTTAGTTGAGATCTTTTTTTCCCTTTCCTACTCGTAGGACAAATAAGAAAGTTCGTGTGATATCGTAGGAAGAACTGAAACAAAATTCATCCCGCCACGGGCGCATTCTCCTTCCAAATTTCGCGTGAAGGGTTTAGCGTGCCGTCCTCCCAAGTGAAACGGGGAGGTAAAGAAAACGACCACCACAGAAAAATGGCGACTCTGCTGGGGATATAAGTGTTCAAAACCTTGGTTTTTCATCCAAACCAATGGTTGACCTGTTGCTGGTCCAGCCCCAATGAGGAATTAGGGATGCCAAATTCCCCCTCAAACAAGAGAGGTCCTGCCTAACCTCTGTGTCATATCATGTGTTTGTTGCATATATATTTGTTTATTTTGTTTATTCTGTATCGGGAAAGGGCTTGATTCCCCCTTGTGGTGAGAAATCCTATACTCGGATTTGAGTGCAACATAAGATAGGATGGAGGATGTCTTCCCGGTGAAGGCCCTCTAATCTTGGTTTCCAAGTCTACTCTTGGGATTTGCCTGGCTGGTTGTGATTAACTGCGCCACTGCATTCCGAGACTGATTTGTACCAGGAGGACCTAGAAACACATTAACCCCACTTAAAGCCTTTTTAGGACGTAGAGCGGTGATTACGGAAGTAATTGTCACGCAGATACTACACTCAGAGAAAACTCTCTTATAGATACCAATCAACGTATCTTTAAGGTTGAGCAAAAACTCTGAGACCCCTAGAACCCGTTCTACAGGTACAAAAATCATTAACCTTAGTTTACCATTGGGGCGGGAGACTGCGTTTTGACTTCATTGAAAGTACTAGTTTATTGTCTTATTGGCATCTGTGCTTGGCTAAAACATAGAAGCAGCTGCATATCATACTGTGTACTCTTGCATATATTAATAAGATCAAAACAGGTACTGAAGCAAGATGTTACAAGTAATGTCATGACATCAACCATGACATCGCGCCTGCAGAACTAAGGAAGGAAGGTTCAGTTTGGTTTTAAAGATACAAAGCCTTATGGAATCCTATGTGGCGCAGGTTTAAAGGTCAAAGAATCAAGTCAGAATATTGAAGAATCAAATCTGAAGATTGAAGATTCAACTGTTACTAATTTAGGAGATAAATTAGGTAACTTATGATTAAAAGACCTTGCTTGTAGCAGAAGAAATCTGCTGGTTTGTAACAGCAAGGAGTGCTGTGATTTCAAGCCCAAGTCCAACTAGAATTAGGTTATATATATATATATGTACATCTCTAGTTGAAAGATAAGGAGAACGATCATAATGTAGACATTAGGGTTTGTTGTGTAGGTGAACCTCCCGAGTTGTGGGAAGGTCACCATTGTTCATCTCAAAGCCCGTAGGCAAGAGATGTGTTGTTATTCTCGAAACTGTTAAGTAAGGGAATTATTGTCCTCACTCTAAGCCATTAGGTATGAGTTGAGTATTGTTCTTGAAGGAAGCTTTTAAGCAACTTCAAGATAGTTCTAAGGTGGGAGTGTTACGGCTCTTAGTCTTAGGATAATTGTGTTGGAAGTGTAACTTCTATTTGAAGAAATAACTGGTACAGTATTGATCTAGGATGAGAGATGGTGATATCTCGTATCTAAGTGCGGTATCTTAGATAGAAGGATCATTGGGTAGTTATTAGGTATACTGTGGCAGTTGCCTGCAAACCTGAGGTTGTTTGTAAGAAAATAATACTACTGATAGTGGACTTCTCTCCTGGCTTGGTATGCCCCCAGATGTAGGTTTGATTGAACCGAACTGGGTGAACAATTCTGTGTGTTATTTACTTTCTGCTGCTGTGTTAATTATATGATGTCACAACATTAGGGATGACATCCTGTATTCAATTGTTAAGCAGCCTGTAACAGAACCAGATCAGATGTGACTCTGCATAATTCAGCTATGCAATTTTTATAATGGTTCTGTAGTTTGTATGATCTCAGATTATTCATGATCAGAAGATAATTTAAGAGGTCAGTTGTAATACCCTGCATGATATGTTTGCACAGCTAGATGTCGTAACATCGTGCTTGACATCTGAGACTGTCATACCAGAATTTCAATTGGTATCAGAGCAGGCATCCTGTCTGTTTCTGGATGAGATCTATGGGAGATACTTTCTGGTTTTATGCAAGGTAGATGATGTAATCAACAGCTAAAAGAGGAAGACAACAAGTGGCAGTTGGCTTTTTTCGTGTCTTGGATTAAATTACTCTTGGGCAGAAGGGTGATAAGATTGAAGACTCAAGAAGATGTGTGTGCTCTAAGCTGGTTGATTGTGTGTGCTGGATGTTTTGATTATGATACAACATTAATGAAGAACCATGAAGGGAGCATGGAGTCTAAGTACTGAGGAAGATTGTGTTCAATAAGGAATTGAACAGAGGGTGCGCTCTTGAAGACATGAAGATGCGTCTTATGTTTTCCATTCATCAAAGTACAAGGAAACATGTGTTGTCCTGGATAAGGTGAAAGTATTACTGTTGTTGTGCTGATTGTGTTTCCAGCATGGTGTTTTCTTGGTGGAAGGTGAGATTACCAGGGATGTGTGTGATGTCACACCTCATGTTATAACATGTTCTGCTTAATCTGGAAGTGAAAGCAGACAAGGTACTGAAGTTTGAAGAGCAACATTATTGTCAAAAGTGGCAGTCTTGACTTAGTGTGGATTGGAATGGGCAGATTCTAATCTAGATGACAGTAGTGGTCTAAACTACTTTCATGTTGAAGGCTTCATATGACATGAAGAGGGTTACTTGATCTTAAAGTTGGAAGATCTTGGTAACTAGGTGTGCTAGACCAAAGTTATCCATAGGTGCTTGGGTCTAGGGTATAGCTTGAAGCTGAAGCAAGCTATTTGTTAGGGTAAAACCAGTGTTATGCCCTATGTGTGATGCTTACTATTATAAGATGTGAAGTAAGCAATGTGTATTCTGTTGAAATAAGACTGCTGTCCGTTCTCTATCTCTGGGACATACTCAACAGAATTTATTTTAAGCAGATTCTTACAGCCATAACTGAAGTGTCAAAGATACTTGAGTAATCTCTCAAGTCCACTCATTTTGACATGGTTCATTATTGCTGATGAATGACTCTTGATCAAAGCCATTCATAAAATCTGCATGCGGTTTCCTGAAAGGAGGAATAAATGTCACACTAAAAGTTGTGACATCTGTGCTGGTATGCAGCTACCAGTTGAAGAACAGATGTTCTGGTGCTAAACAAATGTAGTGTGAGTACATATGTTTGGAACCTACTCCTGACCTGGAAGAGGAGACATCTGACTATGATTGATCAGGACACGATCAATTAGTAATTCTACAACAATGTTCATACATGTGGAAATTACTTATTTTGCTCAAAGTGCCATAACTGATTTATGAAGGTATACCTTTCTATCCCTTTATACAAATAAAATCAAGATGAGCTTATATCTGGTATTTTCTTCTGATCAAAGGAACCAGATGTATATTGTGATTCATTACCATAGAACAGTTGTTGGAACTGAATACTGTGTCTTATACATAGTGAAATATGGTTATGAATTGTGAACTTCCCTAAAGTAATATTCAAAGAAGGAAGTTATGTTGAAGAATCAAGGATGTCAGATGATCCATTGAAAATCTGACTTGTTCAGTGTCATGCCATTCCTTAAGTCTTTCCAGAAATCTCTTGAGGGAATCTCCTCTAGAGGTATAGACTATGGCATCCAACATCTCATAATCAGAGTGTGAGTCTGTAGTGGTATATTGAGATGCTGGCTATCTATTCCTTGATTATGCTGATAAAAGAACTCTACTATCTTCACCAAACTGTAATGAACAAGCTATTAGAGATGTTAATCAAGAATCATGAAAGATGATGTCTCATCAGATGCTATAACATCATCTCAAAGTCTTCATGTGTTAAAGTTAATTTAGTGCTTATCATTGAAGACAATCTCATGGTTATACATTCTAAGTTCTTCTACAACGAGATGCAGTAAGTGGCAGACTGTATATTGTGTAGCAAGTAACTAAAGTATTCCATATTTGGAAACTGTGGCAAGTCCAAGTGAAGGATGCTTTAAGTTCAAACATCAAAGATATCCTCTGTTTGTATAAGTAAGGGGGAGTAAAGGAGTTTGAAGATCAGCAATGACAAAGTTAATCTGCATATAATCTTCATGGAAAGTCTATCAATGACTAATCTCAAAAGCAGATGAACAATGTCATATGTGATGTCAGAACATAACTCACAACATGTTTTATCCTTGAAACCAGCAAGGAACGTTCATTGATTTATCAACTAAAAGCATGTTTTGATGGTGTGTATCACTTGTTCTGATACGGTGCATATTCCAACCATTGCACAAGTTCACCTGAGGCAGATTTCTCAAATAACATCTCTTGATCAAGACATCTGTTAAAGTCTAGGTATGTTATGCATTATGCTCAGGTTTATAGAGTCTTTTGTTTTAGTTTGTCCTTCATTATTTGAGTCACTTATATTTATTGTTGAATATAAGTACAGTCCTGTGTCTAGAGTTTAGGTTATGTTTATCAAATTGTGATGAACATAGGGATTAAGGGTAGTGTTCAGATTTTGCAAAATCTGAGGTCAATCTTTGCAGTTGTTTTTGCATAAGATCTTGTGTTTTCTTCTTGCTCTTGTTTTGAGTCTTTATTTTCTAGTCTGAATACATGTTGCTTCTTGTATTCTCAGTAGTTCAACATAGAGTTATTGTCTATTTTGAATATGTCTTGTGAGTCTATAGTCTTGAACATTGACTGTCTTGTGTTCTGAGTCATCCAACATAGATAACTGGTTTACTATACAAGTAATTGGATGGGCCAAGTGATTTTAGTATAATAGTGTGTATCCTCTTCTGTTCCATAGAGGAAATAGAGTCAGTGAATGGAACTGTGAAGTCAAGGAGGGGTGGTCTATGGTCTATGATTCAAAGATATAATATGCACTTCCCAATGAAATAGACCTGAGAAGACAATGTCTGATCTGATGTCAG
Source organism: Vicia villosa (assembly GCF_029867415.1). NCBI lineage: Eukaryota > Viridiplantae > Streptophyta > Magnoliopsida > Fabales > Fabaceae > Vicia > Vicia villosa. The sequence continues at coordinate 18,533,152 of NC_081183.1, read as the reverse complement.
GACATTAAAGAACAGATTCTCTTGCATGATATGTTATTGGTTATTCATTAAAACTGTTCTTGTCTTTAGAAACAGTCAAAAGAGGCTGGGCGATGGTCAGTATGCAACAGAATTCTTGCCCTCAAAAAGAGCTCCACTCAATTAAGAGCCTTGACTGTCGTTACTCCCTATGATCCTCCTATGGCTATATAAAGGCATCTCTGCAGCAAGCCTCATATATCAGATCTCTCAAAGATGTGTTTCATATGTGTTTGTATTGGATGCGTCCAGATTTGGTATTGTGATGGGTTCCTATATCAAAATCTATTCAGAATAACACAGGGTGGGGAAATCATGGATCTGTACCAAATGTGTTACAGAATTAACAATAAACATGCACCCTCATGCTATGTCTTTGAGAAGGGAGACTGTTAGTTGTGATTTGTGATCTGAGTTATGAACACAATTGTGATTTGTGTTCTGAGTTACCAGGGCTAGTTCTTAAAGAACTACAGTGGCAAGAATTTGTTTCCGTATCTTCTTCCTCATGTGCAGGGGGAGTTACAGGTTCTGCCATTGCATATTATGACATCGGATGCATCTTTGTCATATTATGGCTAAAAAGGGGGAGAGAGGTTGATGCTGATTTTGCTAAGGTTGATGCTGATTTTGCTACTGTCAAAAGAAACAAAGGAAGATCTGAAGACAGAAGTAGAATCAGAAGATTCAGATATTATGATGTGGTCCAACCTCTGAAACCTGAATCTTGAAAGTTGAAGCAGCTGCTGTTGGAGTTTTTATGTTTTTATTTGTATTTTTATGTATGTTTAGTTTTAGCCACAATAAGACAAAGGGGGAGATTGAAAGTACTAGTTTATTGTCTTATTGGCATCTGTGCTTGGCTAAAACATAGAAGCAGCTGCATATCATACTGTGTACTCTTGCATATATTAATAAGATCAAAACAGGTACTGAAGCAAGATGTTACAAGTAATGTCATGACATCAACCATGACATCGCGCCTGCAGAACTAAGGAAGGAAGGTTCAGTTTGGTTTTAAAGATACAAAGCCTTATGGAATCCTATGTGGCGCAGGTTTAAAGGTCAAAGAATCAAGTCAGAATATTGAAGAATCAAATCTGAAGATTGAAGATTCAACTGTTACTAATTTAGGAGATAAATTAGGTAACTTATGATTAAAAGACCTTGCTTGTAGCAGAAGAAATCTGCTGGTTTGTAACAGCAAGGAGTGCTGTGATTTCAAGCCCAAGTCCAACTAGAATTAGGTTATATATATATATATGTACATCTCTAGTTGAAAGATAAGGAGAACGATCATAATGTAGACATTAGGGTTTGTTGTGTAGGTGAACCTCCCGAGTTGTGGGAAGGTCACCATTGTTCATCTCAAAGCCCGTAGGCAAGAGATGTGTTGTTATTCTCGAAACTGTTAAGTAAGGGAATTATTGTCCTCACTCTAAGCCATTAGGTATGAGTTGAGTATTGTTCTTGAAGGAAGCTTTTAAGCAACTTCAAGATAGTTCTAAGGTGGGAGTGTTACGGCTCTTAGTCTTAGGATAATTGTGTTGGAAGTGTAACTTCTATTTGAAGAAATAACTGGTACAGTATTGATCTAGGATGAGAGATGGTGATATCTCGTATCTAAGTGCGGTATCTTAGATAGAAGGATCATTGGGTAGTTATTATTCATGACCACTATACCCTTCAACGCCATGTTTGTTTAAAACTCTTGTGTGTGCATTCATGCATTCATGCATCATTCATAAACGGAGAAAGGACTTAAGGATCTATACCATGGATTATGGGAGAAAGAGAGCTAGGAAATACACCTTCAAGATTCCCCAGGTCGAGGAACTGGGAAAGCTCGGAAAACTGGTGGTCAACCCCCAGGCTTTCAAGGAGAAGTATGGAAAACTTCTGCCTTTGCTCAATACCAACATGGTGGATGGGATCCTTCCCACCTTGGTACAGTTTTACGATCCAACGTATCACTGCTTCACCTTTCCAGATTATCAGCTCATGCCTACGTTAGAGGAGTACTCTCGTCTGATTGGAATACCCGTGTACGCGCAAGATCCGTACTCCGGTTTGGAAAAGAATCCTGACGACATTATCATTGCTGCAACTACTCCTTTGAACGTAGTCGACATCAGAACTCATATGGTGAGTAGAGGAGGAATTCAAGGATTGCCCTCCAAATTCCTGTTTGATCAAGCTCGGTACTTCGTCAGCATCCAAGATATGAGCGCTTTTGAGGAAGTCTTGGCTTTGCTTATCTACGGATTGTTTTTGTTCCCTAACATTAACGATTTCGTCGACATCAACGCAATTAAGATCTTCTTAATTGGAAATCCAGTTCCAACCTTGCTTGCGGATGCTTATCACTCTGTGCATTCAAGAAACCTGCAGCGAGGAGGATTAATCACATGCTGCGTACCGTTGTTATACGAATGGTTCGTTTCGCACCTGCCAAAGTCTAGCACTTTCTGGAACATGAGGGATGGCCTTTACTGGTCACAGAAAATCATGTCTCTCACTCATACAGACATTGATTGGTGTAGTCCTGACAACGACGAAACCAAGATCATCTTCAGTTGCGGAAGTTTCCCCAACGTACCCCTTATTGGAACTAAGGGAGGAATTAGTTACAATCCAGCTTTAGCCCGTCGTCAATACGGCTATCCCATGAAAAATATTCCAAGTAACATTCAATTGGAGGGTCTGTTCTTCAAGAACATCGACGATCATGGCAACATGCTGAAGAAGGAAATTGTCCAAGCCTGGCGTCTTGTTCACAGCAAAGGGAGAAGATTGTTAGGAAAACATCTTTGCATCTCCCTGGATCCTTACCTTCAATGGGTACGCGTCAGAGCATTCAAGCTCAGGATGCCATATCAACATCAAGAACCTATTCCCCTAAGGGAACCAATTTACCTTTTCTCCACCGATGTTGAAAAACTGCAAGCGGCATTAAACAAGGTATGCCAAGAAAGGAATGCTTGGAGGAACAAGTATCGAATTGTCAACACGGAAAATGTTGAAATTCAAAACATCCTAAGAAGGAAGGATGAGTTACTTGAAGTACTCGATCGACAAGTGACACAAACGTCACTTTCTCATCATATCCCTCCTGCTTCCTGGATCATCGATCAGCTCACGTCAGAGAACGCTCAGCTCAAGAAACAGAAGAAGATGTTAGAACGTGAAGTCGGCTCTTCATCAAAGTTTTAGAGTCCTTTCTCTCAGTTTCTCTGTATTTCCATTTTCAAAGTGTGTAAAAACGGCGTTTTCGCTTAATTAATAAAAGTTTGATGTTTCATAACGTAATTATGGTGTTTCCTTGAAAAATAATAACTTAATTGCATATCATACATCGCTTTAGTCGTACGCACTGACACGAGAATTGTCGCGGATCTAATAGTCACTTTCCTTTCTCCAGAAAGAGAGGAGGAGAAGGAGGTGAACCAAGACTTTCAAGCTGTCTCATCCATACAACACTCGTTCAAGTCGCAAGAAAAGAATGGAAGACTTTGAGCAAGAGAATGAAGAACTCAGAGAAGAGATTAATACTCTCAAAGGTACTGTTGAAAGACTCAATAGTATGGTAGAAGCCCTGGTAGTTGCGCAGAATCGACCAACGCCAGAAGAACCACAAAGGACTGTGGTTTCCGAGATTGTTTCTACTCCTATTCCTCAGTATACCATGCCGCCTGATCGACCTTGGGGCATGCCGTATAACTTTACTCCAGAAGGGTACATACCTCCAGCTTCTGAAGCTCCAAAAGTCACCATGGATATGCGTCCACCGGAGGGTTACAAACCTCTGGAAATTGAAGTTCCAAGAGCAACGGCAATGGGTTTCGCACAACAGAATGCTGAGATTCCAAGATCTGCTGTCATGGCTTCTCCACAGCCCATTATGCATACTTTTCCCCCGCAAGGCGGACAAGTATATCATCACGCTCCAAGTGAGGATGCTGGCGTGTATGAAAGATTGGACGAGTTCCAAGAACAGTTTCTGCAAATGCAGAAGGAACTCAAGACTCTCCGAGGACAAGATCTATTTGGAAAGAATGCTGCAGACCTCTGTCTGGTTCCAAATGTTAAGATTCCTCACAAATTCAAAGTACCAGAATTCGAGAAGTACAAAGGGAATTCATGCCCACAAAGTCATCTTGTGATGTACGCTCGAAGAATGTCAACTCAGACTGATAATCAACAATTGCTCATTCATTATTTTCAAGACAGCCTGACTGGTGCTGCACTCAAATGGTACATGAACTTGGACAGTTCAGAGATTCGTACTTTTCGAGACCTCGGAGAGGCCTTCGTCAAACAGTATAAGTACAATCTGGATATGGCTCCCGACAGAGATCAACTCCGGGCCATGACTCAAAAGGATAGAGAAAGCTTCAAGGAATACGCTCAGAGATGGCGTGAAGTTGCTGCTCAAATTTGTCCACCACTTGAAGAGAAAGAAATGACAAAAATCTATCTCAAAACTTTGAGTCCATTTTACTACGGACGAATGGTTGCAAGTGCACCAAGTGACTTTACCGAGATGGTAAACATGGGTGTGCGTTTAGAAGAAGCAGTTCGAGAAGGACGCTTGAACAAAGAACCAGAATCTTCTGTTGGTCCAAGGAAGTATGGAAGTTCTTTCCAGAAGAAAAAGGATCAAGATGTCAGCAATGTCTTGCACAAAATCAAGAAGAAATTCCAACCTCAAGTTGCAACAATAACTCCGGTTGTTAACTCAGCGCCAGCTTATCAACCTCAGGTCTCGCAACAACAAACTCAACAAAGGTCGCAGCAACCTCAGCAGCAGGTTCGACCTCCAAATTACAACAATCGGGCTCCAAGGTATCCTGCCTTTGACCCCGTACCAATGCCGTATGCAGAATTGTTTCCAACATTACTGGCAAAAGGACTCATTCAGACAAGAAGTCCTCCAAATCCTACAAACAGTTCCTCACCATGGTATAAGGCTGACCAATCTTGTCCCTATCATCAGGGGGCACCAGGTCACAATATTGAGAACTGTTTCCCTTTCAAGATTGACGTCCAACGATTAGTGAAGAGCGGAATGCTATCCTTCAAAGATACTAATCCAAACGTCCAAGCAAATCCTTTGCCGCAGCACAAAGAAGCTTCAGTAAATCTGATAGACCAACACCCCAACGTCATTCAAATCTACGACATTCGTCAGATAGGGGAAAATCTTGTCAAGATGCACGCTAAACAAGCTGGGTACGGTCATGTACCACCTCACAACTACTTCACATGTGAAATTTGTCCAAAGAATAATCAAGGATGTGCCGTAGTTCAAGCTGCATTACAAGAACAAATGGACTTAGGATGGATTCAACATATCCGAGTCAGAACTGAACATGACATCAACATGGTTCAAGGATGTCCAGGAGAATACAAAATCTACAAAGTTGAAGACCTTGAAGGATCGGTAGTCAGGTTCCACAAAACTTTAAATGGACTTGCCTACTTTGGAACAGATTTCCACGCTTACAGTAGATGCAGAATCTGCCGAAGAGATTCACAAGGATGTTTGCGTGTTCGCAACGACATTCAAAAGCTGATGGATGACAATACCATTACTGTTCTTGCCAACAGAGAAGATGATGAAGTCTTTACCGTATCTCCTCAAATTAATCAAGTTGAACCTATGCAAGTTAAGTATGACAGCAGGAAGACAGCAGTTGCACCGCTAGTCATCTACTTACCAGGTCCTGTACCGTATGAGTCCAGCAAGGCTATACCATACAAGTACAACGCTACATTCATTGAAAATGGTAAGGAAATACCATTACCGTCTGTTGTCAACATTGCTGATGTTAGTCGAGTCACCAGAAGTGGACGAGTCTTCAACAGAACAACAGAAAATGTGGAGAAACCTTCGGAGGAAGTACCACATAGGCAAGACAATCTTCCGACCAATGCTGTTCAAGCGAAAGAAAATGATGAGATCTTGAAGTTAATCCAGAGGAGTGAATACAACATTGTAGATCAATTACTACATACTCCGTCTAGGATTTCTGTTCTTTCCCTGCTATTGAGTTCTGAAGCTCATAGGGAAGCTCTACAGAAAGTTTTGGAACAAGCTTTCGTAGAACCAAGTGTTACAATAAGCCAATTCAACAACATCGTTGCCAACATCTCCGCCGGAACTAGCCTAAGTTTCTGTGACGAAGATCTTCCTGAAGAAGGAGTGGACCACAATCTTCCACTTCACATCTCAGTTGGCTGCATGGGTGATACACTCACAGGAGTCCTAATAGACAATGGATCCTCTCTCAACGTCATGCCTAAATCAACATTATCAAGATTATCTTTCGAAGATTACCCTCTAAGAAAAAGTCATGTCATCGTCAAAGCATTTGATGGATCAAGAAAGTCAGTTTTCGGAGAAGTGGATCTTCCCATAACTATTGGACCTCAGACGTTCAAAATCACTTTCCAGGTTATGGACATTCCAGCACAATACAGTTGTTTGCTAGGTCGCCCATGGATTCATGAGGCTGGGGCAATTACTTCAACACTTCATCAGAAACTGAAGTTCATAAGGAATGACAAATTGGTAACCGTATGTGGAGAACGAGCTCTGATCGTCAGCAACCTGTCATCATTCTCCGACATAGAACCAAAAGAAGTTGTTGGAACTAAATTCCAAGCACTTTCCTTAGACAAAGGAAAGGAGAAAGCAGCGTCTATCTCTTCATACAAAGATGCAATCCAAGTTGTAAAGGATGGCACTACCAGTGGTTGGGGGCACATTAATATTCCTACCAACAACAAGAACAGAACAGGAATTGGATTCTTTCCGACATCATCAAAAGCTATCCCAGGGATTGAGGTAGTTCTCCCTATTCAAGAAACTTTCTGCAGTGGAGGTTTTCTTCAACCTGTTCAACAAACAGTCAATATCATCGATACGGAAAGCACCGATGAAGAGGAATGGTTATCCTATCTTAACAAAGCAGGATACATCTCCCTATCAGAGTCTGAACCACTTTGCTGTTATCCGACTAAAGGATCTGAAAGTAAGACTCAACCAAGCAGTGATGAAGTTACTGACAGCTTCACCACCAGAAGTCATGGTTCATCAGAAGAAGTTCCTCCTATCCCCGAAGAGACTTGGGATACATTAGGAGAACCAAGCGGAAAATTCGACTACATGGTGAAATACTCCGCTCCTGAAAGTTCAAGAATCTCTCTTGAAGATATTGTTCCAACTGGATGGAACAGTGATTTTGAGTACCTCTCTCAGCCAAAAGAGATGTATAACCCTTGCTATTCATCATCATCTACTGGTGAAGTCATCATTGAGGATTATATCCCCAAGTCACCTTCCGAGGCTAAGGATCTAGAGTTCACATATCTAGTCAATGCCATCTTGGGAGAAGAGCAAGACCAAAATACAGAAGAGGATGATCTCGAAAGTGTCTCCGACAACGAGTCTCTCCATTCAGAAGATTGGAAGTTTCCTCAAAAGAAAGTTCGACATACTCCACTTGGAAAGGGGTATGCTCACACCGCTCAGTCTGCTGAAGTAGAAGAAGATCGTCTGAGTGTTGCAAAGACAGTGGTTGGTAAATCAAGACCTACCACAGGCCAGCTTAAGCCTAAGGTTCCAGATTACTTAGTGCACAATGGGGTTCGCCACTATTGGACAGCTGTTGAAGTTTCAACTGTTGTTCGCACTCCTAAGTAGGAACTTTCACCGTTATTTTGTCCTCTCACCATAGCCCAGGGTGAAGAGATGTTTCATAGGGCTTTGCATTTTACTATTTCTTAGTTAAATGTCCCTCTTTGCTTCGCCCAAAGCAATAGAGTTTTGTTTTATAGGGTCTTTGTTTCAAGAAATGACTGTCCATAAATAAAAATGTCATTCTGTTCCTTCGTTTAGTTTTTCCTTTTCTTTTTTTCGGAAATTGGTAATCCTAAAAAACACCCTTAAAAAACATCAAAATTATTAACTGCATACACCGAGTCTTCCCTCGTTGTCTAAATAAAACTTATCACACATATGCAGATTAATCATAAAATACCCCGTTGAAACGTGCGACCGTATGACTTCTCCAAGCTTTGAGTTTCCTGTATTCGAGGCAGAGGAAGAAGAAGACGAAGAAATATCAAAGGAAATTTCACGGTTACTTCAACAAAAGGAAGAGGCCATTCAGCCATACAATGAGCCTCTAGAGATCATTAACCTTGGTTCCGATGGAAACAGAAGAGAGGTTAAGATTGGAGCTTCGCTCAGTTCAGAGATCAGAGAGAGTTTGATACAGCTACTCAAAGAATTCTCAGATGTCTTCGCTTGGTCTTATCAAGATATGCCAGGGTTGGATACCAGTATAGTGGAGCATCACTTGCCGTTAAAAGCAGAATGCCCTCCGGTCAAGCAAAAATTGAGAAGAACTCATCCGGAGATGGCCATGAAAATCAAAGAGGAAGTTCAAAAGCAGATCAACGCAGGTTTCCTCGTCACTTCAGAATACCCTCAGTGGTTAGCTAACATTGTTCCCGTTCCTAAGAAAGACGGAAAAGTCCGCATGTGCGTCGACTACAGAGATTTGAACAAAGCTAGCCCTAAGGATGATTTTCCTTTACCACATATTGATATGTTGGTAGACAGTACAGCAAAATCCAAAGTTTTCTCATTCATGGACGGATTTTCAGGATACAACCAAATCAAAATGGCACCTGAAGACATGGAAAAAACAGCTTTCATCACCCCCTGGGGCACGTTCTGCTATCGTGTTATGCCTTTTGGACTAAAGAACGCAGGGGCAACTTATCAAAGAGCCATGACTACGCTTTTCCACGACATGATGCATAAGGAAGTGGAAGTCTATGTGGACGACATGATTGCCAAATCAGAAAATGAAGAAGATCACATACAGAATCTGACAAAGTTATTTCAACGCTTACGGAAGTTTCAGCTTCGCCTGAACCCCAACAAGTGTACCTTTGGTGTCTACTCAGGAAAACTCCTTGGTTTCATTGTCAGCAAACGAGGAATTGAAGTAGATCCAGACAAAGTCAAGGCAATTCAAGAAATGCCTTCACCCAGAACCGAGAAACAAGTTAGAGGATTTCTTGGACGTCTGAATTACATCTCGAGATTCATATATCTCATGACTGCAACTTGCGCTCCTATTTTCAAACTTCTACGGAAAAATCAAAGTTGCGTCTGGACAGACGATTGTCAGAAAGCGTTCGACAGCATTAAGGAATATCTGCTCGAACCACCCATCTTGTCTCCTCCAGTGGAAGGAAGACCTTTGATAATGTACTTAACCGTCTTAGAAGATTCCATGGGTTGTGTCCTTGGACAGCAAGACGAGACAAAGAGAAAAGAGCATGCCATTTACTACCTGAGCAAGAAATTCACTGACTGTGAATCCCGCTACTCCATGCTCGAGAAGACGTGTTGTGCTTTGGCCTGGGCTGCCAAGCGTCTCCGCCAGTACATGATTCGACATACTACTTGTTTGATCTCTCATATGGATCCAATCAAGTACATCTTTGAGAAGCCTGCTTTAACCGGGAGAATTGCCCGTTGGCAGATGTTGTTATCAGAATATGACATTGAGTATCACGCACAGAAAGCCGTGAAAGGAAGCATTCTAGCTGAGCACCTGGCTCACCACCCACTCAATGGTCATGAATCAACCAGTTTCGACTTTCCGGACGAGGACGTCATGTACCTCAAGATGAAAGATTACGACGAGCCACTACCAGACGAAGGACCTGAGATAGGATCCCAGTGGGGCTTAATCTTTGACGGAGCTGTCAATGCTTATGGACGAGGAATTGGGGCAATCATTGTTACACCTCAGGGTACCCATATTCCATTTACTGCCAGATTAACTTTCAAATGCACAAACAATGAGGCCGAATATGAAGCTTGCATCATGGGTCTCGAAGAAGCCATGGATCTAAGAATCAAACACTTGGATGTATATGGAGATTCTGCTTTGGTCATCAATCAAATCAAAGGAGAATGGGAAACACGCCAACCAGGGCTAATTCCTTACAAAGACTACGCGAGAAGATTGTTACCATTCTTCGACAGGGTAGATTTTCATCACATTCCTCGTGAAGAAAACAACTTGGCTGATGCATTAGCCACACTCTCTTCCATGATTAGGATAAATCATTGGAATGACATTCCTCGGATCGATGTTATGCGCCTGGATAGGCCCGCTCATGTTTTCACAGTAGAAGCAATCATCGACGACAAACCGTGGTACTACGACATCAAGAACTTTCTTCAAAAGCAAGAGTACCCTCTTGGGGCGTCAAAGAAAGATAGAAAGACTTTGAGAAAGTTAGCTTGTAGATTCTTCCTGAATGAAGATGTTCTGTACAAGAGAAACTTCGACATGGTTCTGCTCAGATGCGTTGACAGAAAAGAAGCAGAAATACTCATGAGAGAAATACATGAAGGTTCCTTTGGTACTCACACCAATGGACATACCATGACAAGGAAAATACTGAGAGCAGGATATTATTGGCTGACGATGGAGTCAGATTGCTACCAGTACGCAAAGAGGTGTCACAAATGCCAGATCTACGCCGATAGAATTCATGTGCCACCATCTCTGCTCAACATACTCTCTTCCCCTTGGCCTTTCTCCATGTGGGGAATCGACATGATTGGAATGATCGAACCAAAAGCGTCCAACGGACATCGCTTCATCTTGGTAGCCATAGACTATTTCACCAAATGGGTTGAAGCAGCTTCATATGCAAACGTTACAAGACAAGTTGTCGTCAGGTTTATCAAGAATCACATCATCTGTCGCTACGGCATTCCTAGCAAGATAATCACTGACAATGGGTCAAATTTGAATAACAAAATGATGAAGGAGCTTTGTGAAGAATTCAAGATCGAACATCACAACTCATCTCCTTACAGACCAAAGATGAATGGAGCTGTAGAAGCAGCTAACAAAAACATCAAGAAAATCATTCAGAAGATGGTCATCACTTACAAAGATTGGCATGAAATGCTCCCGTATGCTCTTCATGGTTACCGTACATCAGTACGTACTTCGACTGGAGCAACTCCTTTCTCCCTTGTATATGGCATGGAGGCAGTCCTACCTATAGAGGTTGAGATTCCATCAATGAGAGTTTTGATGGAGGCAAAATTAACAGAAGCCGAGTGGTGTCAAAGCAGATTCGATGAATTGAACTTAATCGAAGAAAAGCGCATGACAGCTTTATGCCACGGACAGCTATATCAACAAAGAATGAAGAAAGCTTTCGACAAAAAGGTTCGACCTCGCACAATCAAAGAAGGCGACCTTGTACTCAAAAAGATTCAATCTTTTCTCACAGATTCGAGAGGGAAATGGACTCCCAATTATGACGGCCCCTACGTGGTCAAGAGAGCTTTCTCAGGAGGAGCCTTAATACTCACGACTATGGATGGAGAAGAATTCACCCGTCCTGTGAACGTCGACGCAGTCAAGAAATACTTCGCCTAAATAAACAAAAGAACAGCTCGCTAAGTTGAAAACTCGCAAAGAGCGACTTAGGCAAAAAAGAGCGTCTCGGTGAATCGAAAACCCGAAAGGGCGATTCAGGCAAAAGTTAGAGACATAAAAAAATAAATAATCAATCCCGGTAAACTTAAAACCCGAAAGGGGTAGTTTACGCAAAAGTTAGGGATATATGGCAAGTAACTGTGTTCAGGACAAACTTGATCATTCAAAATCCATAGCGGAGTGTTCATCAGCAGTAGGTCATCTTCTACGAAGCACGAATACAGCGCAACTCGGAGTGGAAGGGAGAGATAACGGTCGTCACGTTTCATCGTAGCCCTTTTCCCGAAAATTACCAATTTCCAACTTTGTAAATACTCCATGGAATCAAGCATTTGGCTGATTACCATTCCATATATAATAATTTGAGCCTTGTGCTTTTCCTTTGCAATCTAGTCTTATTCAGTTTCTTGAAATGCATTTTAAATTTAAACAGTCACTTTCTTGAAACAAATGTTTTCATAAAATAAAATGAATTTACTTGCAAAAATAAAGGTGAAATTTCTTTCTGAGGTTTGCAAACAGTAGGAAGAATGCAAACAGTTGCTCCAAGAACGGTTGAGACTCCGGGAACCAATATTTCCCCATGAGGTCGCTTTGCGAACATCTCCCGATGACGGATCTTTACTTCAATTCATATTATTTACTTCGGACAGCGGACAACTGATAGCCAGATATTCCAAACAGAGTTCGAACTACAAGAAGAGGACATCTTCTGATCAACAAGAATTCAAGTCGTATCATTAGGATTTTACATCCGCGACAATTCTATTCACATTCACTTTACATTTTATAATTGTCATAATATTCATGCATACATTACATCACAACTGCATAGTCAAATTAGGCTTTTAATCGTGAGAATGCCCGAGTCATGAGGGCATGAACTCAAGTTTCCCCTGCAAGTCCTGGAGAAACTTTTTCCTGCAAGACAACGAATTCTCCTGCAAAGCAACATTCAACAGTCTTTTTCAGATAAGATAGTCTGCTTCGCATTTTGAGCTTCCCCAAAAGTTTGGCATTTCCCCAGCAAGGTCGAGAGATGCCACCTTCTTTTTCGTCAAAGAAAATAATTCAGAATCTCCCAGCAGATCGACAAATGATTCCCCAGCAGAATCAGTGAATGGTAGTCTTCATCCAGAAGATAGTTCATGACCCCCAGCGGAGTCAACAAATGGTAGTCTTTCCCCAAGGAAAGACAGTTTGTCTGTTAAATACTCAAGAGATCGACAAATGGTAGTTTCTTCAAACAGTTTGTCTGTTTCAGGGATGTTTAGTTCCCCACAGAGTCAATAAATGGTAGTTTTCCCCTTAAGAAAACAGTTTGTTGATTCCCCAGGCACCAATCGACGAATGGCAGTTTTCACCCCGAAAACAGTTCGTCTGCCTTCAAAACAAAGTCATTAGCCCCTCAAAAGAGCATGGGCCCATATGACAATCTTTCAAAGATGCCAGGTCAAAAGGGAAGATGGTGAAGTTTCTTTATTACCATCAAATGGTATCTTACCTCCAAGTGCTGGTAAGAAGTTTGATGAGGAAACAAACCTTTGAAGTTTCTTTATTACCATCAAATGGTATCTTACCTCCAAGTGCTGGTAAGAAGTTTGATGAGGAAACAAACCTTTGAAGTTTCTTTATTACCGTCAAATGGTATCTTACCTCCAAGTGCTGGTAAGAAGTTTGATGAGGAAACAAACCTTTGAAGTTTCTTTATTACCGTCAAATGGTATCTTACCTCCAAGTGCTGGTAAGAAGTTTGATGAGGAAACAAACCTTTGAAGTTTCTTTATTACCGTCAAATGGTATCTCATCTCCAAGTGCTGATGAGAAGTTTGATGAGGAAACAAACCTTTGAAGTTTCTTTATTACCGTCAAATGGTATCTCATCTCCAAGTGCTGATGAGAAGTTTGATGAGGAAACAAACCTTTGAAGTTTCTTTATTACCATCAAATGGTATCTCATCTCCAAGTGCTGATGAGAAGTTTGATGAGGAAACAAACCTTTGAAGTTTCTTTATTACCGTCAAATGGTATCTCATCTCCAAGTGCTGATGAGAAGTTTGATGAGGAAACAAACCCTTGAAGTTTCTTTATTACCGTCAAATGGTATCTCATCTCCAAGTGCTGATGAGAAGTTTGATGAGGAAACAAACCCTCGAAGTTTCTTTATTACCGTCAAATGGTATCTCATCTCCAAGTGCTGATGAGAAGTTTGATGAGGAAACAAACCTTTGAAGTTTCTTTATTACCGTCAAATGGTATCTCATCTCCAAGTGCTGATGAGAAGTTTGATGAGGAAACAAACCTTTGAAGTTTCTTTATTTACCATCAAATGGTATCTTACCTCCAAGTGCTGGTAAGAAGTTTGATGAGGAAACAAACCTTTGAAGTTTCTTTATTACCGTCAAATGGTATCTCATCTCCAAGTGCTGATGAGAAGTTTGATGAGGAAACAAACCTTTGAAGTTTCTTTATTTACCATCAAATGGTATCTTACCTCCAAGTGCTGGTAAGAAGTTTGATGAGGAAACAAACCGTTGGAAATTTTCTCTTTATCTGAGATATTGTCCAAACACAACTAAGACCAGTTTCGAGATATGGACATCTGAAACAAGGGGGAGGTTGTTTACCTTTTTCTAAGTATCAACACTTAGTTAAAGAAGATGGATTGCGCATCCTACATTGCCATCCATTCACCAGAATCCACATCAAGTGTTTCTACAGGAGTTTGTCTCCTCATTCCCCGCCAAGTGCGACAATGGGATCAAATCATGCAAAGATTTTATCATCTCAGGAGCGCCCAAAATTCGGGCATTCTTTGATATTTAAGTCTCTTTTACGCAGGAGAGATCGAGATCTCAATCTCTCTCCCTCCAGATAAAAGAAACTTAAATAGGGGCATCTGTCATACCCTAATTTTTGACCCCCCTGAGATGTCACATCATTGACATCAAATTCAAAAATGTTTCTTGATCGGTTTGGAAGCCATGATCGAGACTGCATTTATTCACTCATTCATTGCAAAATAATTTCATGTCCATGGAGGTTTTTCAAATAAAGTGCGTCATTTCCAATTTGTGGATTCAAGAGGATGTTTGGAATTGATTTCATGCTTTTTGGCCTACGGATTCATCATAATAAAGAAAATTGGCTCATGTGAATTATTTGGAATTTTGAAACAAGATCAAGATCATTCATGGGAATTTCTTCAAATTTGCAAGAGAATATCTTTTAGTTCATTTGTTGAAAGATAAATTCAAGTGATTATTCAAGATCATGAATTTAAGGGTTGTGAGTCCAATATCATTTCAAAATTCATGGTACAAGAACACTTTTCAAGACTTGAAATTCAAATTTCTCACTAGCTCAAAGGTATTCTACCATCCCTATTCAAGAATTACCATGGATCATTCAAATTTGCAAATTCCATTCAAGTACATTCAAGAATATTCAAACTTCATGTTTGAATAGCAATTTCATTCAAGATTTTAAAGGAAGATTCAAGAGTGGAATTTCTTTACATAAACAATTCCAAATTTTCAAATGAATTACAAAGTGAACTTCATTCAAAATTCAAGGTATTCCAACATTCAAAGTTTCATTCACTTTCAAGAATACAAAGTCCAAATTCATACAATTCTAAGGTGGAATGAATTGGAATTACAACAAGCAAAAATACAATTTTTTCTTGAATTCATTCTTCAATCTTCAAGCTTCCATTCTTCAAGTCCAAGTTTCTTCAAAGACTCATGTCACATGAAAAAGAAATAAAAAGGGTGGAATTAGCAAAAGTCTAACAAAAATAATTCAAGAGGGCCCAAAAGCCCAAAATCAAAGTCAAAAAGTCAAAAGTCAAAGAAATTCAAAGGGATATATATTATTTCATAACTACTATACTTAGATGCTACATATTTCATGACATGAGAACAAGACATGTCGTGGAACTTTCACTTGCAAGAGTTGTGAAGAATATATTCTATCCCATGTGCATAATATATATCCCATGTGCCTTTTCTTGTGGGACTTGGTTATTAAGCAAACTTAGCATTCAAGGAATTTTTGCAATGATTATATTCTTTGTAATGATTACAACTTAACAACTAAGTGAGCTTAAAGACTAAGCTTAGTTGCCAAAATGACCAAAGATGTCCCTTATCCTTTCCTCTATATATAGAAGAGAGGCACACAAATAAAAACGGGCAGAAAAAACAGGGGAGAAAAGAGCCAGCAGTAGGTAACTTCTAAGTTACAGAAAAATTCAGAAAAGAGAAGGAGAAGAGAATCTTGCATACCTTGCTTGTTTGCTTGCCAACAGCCTTCAAGATGGCTCCCATCTTCGAGCCTCCATAGATGAATCCTCAAAATCTTCGCCGCAGGTAAGCCTCTTTGCTTTCACTCTCAATATTTCCATTAACCATTGTTGTACCTGCAGCAAGTCAAAAATTCAGCATCACAACAACAAATTCGCAAAGCCACGATCACGCAACGGCAACTATTCTGAAGCAGTAGCAACAACTTGTTCAACGGTTCAAAAACACAGCAACAATAACAATTTACAACAATTGCAATACCAACATCATCAAAAGTTTTGAATCACTCAACAACAACAATTAAATTAAAAATTCAGAACACACAACAGCAAGCAATTCGCGGTGTTCTTCAGCAGTATCAAATACAACAAATCCTCAGAAGCTCAAGGAACCAGGAGCTTACCTCGACGAATAATCCGGCGAAAATCTCCTCGCCGTAGTTTTCATTCTTTATCACTCATAATTGTTGTTGTTAGTTTCTGTTAAAACAAAAAAATAGTTGTCACTGCTGTAACCATAAAAAAGGAAACAACAACGAAATAGAAAGCATATGTTGTAGTCGTTACATCATAGAAAGGGGGGAGAACGAAATTGAAGAACAAACCTTGAGTTTGTCTTCGATCAAAAGAAGCCAGAAGTTGTTGTTGCTTGTTCGCCGTAAGCCAAAACAGAGAAGAGGTTTATCTTTTTCGTTGTTCTTCGCGAAGAGAGAGACCGCGAGTCCAAGAGTTTCTTGTTGTTGTTGTGATTCGCAGCAAGAGAGATGAGCATCAAGGGAGATAGCCTCCTTGTTGTTCATCGGAAAAAAAACCGAGTGAGAGCCGAGAGAGAGAGGCCATAGTTGTTGTTGTCCTTCAAAAGGGAGGAATCGAAGTTGGAATTTTGTTTGGTTTTCACGATGAAAAAGCAGCAGAGGGAGAGAGTAACGTTATCAAAAGAGAGAGGGAAGAGAGAAGAGGCGCTGCCTCTTGTGTTGTTTTAGGGTTTTCTACAACCCAACTCATGTGATAAGATTAAAACCGGATCCGGGTTCCATCTCATCCGACCCGGTCCGGTCCAACATCTTTTTTTTATTATTTTCAGTTTGGGCCTTCACCTCCCCATCTGATTTCAGCACCCTGGCCCATTAATAATTTTTATTTCTTTAATTTTTTCTTTAAAAGATTTTCATAAAAAAGATTTAATATTTTATTTTAATATAGGATATAGCTCAATTTTTCTAATCTTTATTAAAATACCCAAAATATATATATTAGATGCATATTTAAATTTATGTTTCTAATTATTTTCTTCTCTCATAAAAATACAAAAAAATATCTTTATTAGATTAATTTCATTTGAATTTGATATTTTCATATTATTTTTGTATACTTAATCATTTAAATTTTATTTGATTACTGTTGCATATATTATTTGAATTTTCTCACTTTATCCAAGACTTCGAGATTATTTCTCCGTTGTCTTTTTCCTTTGTCTGTTTGTTTGGTCTTCCATTTGCTGTAGAAGTCCATAAACAATTGCTAGAAAATCATTGAATGCTGTAAGCTGTTGAGCTTATCCGATGTTCTTTTCTGCTGGTGTGGATGCTCAATTACTGTTGAGATCCCAATTTATTTCAAGTATACCACTTGAGGATCAAGGTAACACCTCAAACTCAGATATCCAATTTCTCATTCTTCGAGGTAAGCCTAAAACTTGTAAAAAACTGTTCCTCATAAACAGTAATCATTCAAAAAATCACAAATCATTTTCAATTGCTTTTACACCAGTACTGTAAAGTACTGGGCCTCTAATAGAGTGTAAGTCCCAAAAACCTTCTCTTCTTAGCTTGTTTTCAAAACTGTATTTCCAAAATCTTCTTTCTGTTTTCAAAACATTCTTCTGGTATTTGAAGGGCATTATTCCCGGTGAAACTCTTCAGATACCTATGTGACCTTTGTCCATCTTCACTTCTTCTGTTTTCAAAAACCATTAACTGTTTATCATATACATTCAACTGTTATCAACAAAAACAACAAAAATTACTGTTGAGGCTCTGTACATACTTCTTCAATGGCCTCCACTCCATCCAGGTTAGGCTTTACAAGCTTTCAATTTACAGTCTTTATTTAAATTACTGTCAAATATAAACTGTGCATATATTAGTTTAGAACTGCGTTTGAGTATAAACCTTAGGACAGTTAAACTATATATATATTATAGGAATATGACCTAGGATTGAGAATGTCTTCCCGGTGAAGGCTCTTTCCTAATTAGAGATCTGTAGTTCAAACCCCCAAGATGAATTATTCCCGGTGAAACATCTTGGCAAAAACCTTAGAATCCAAAAATATAGGACACATCCACCCAAAGAGGAATTATTCCCGGTGAAACCTCTTACCCATTTACTTAGAGCCAAAATAAGTTCAAAACTACATAAGCTTTCTCTTGTGCTATAACAAGGACCCTCGATTAGCCTCCTCTTGGGCTTTGTACAAGGACCCACAGGCTTCTTAAAAGCATTTCCAGCTTCCTCTTGAGCTTGTATACAAGGACCCATCAGGTTTCTTATAAACATAGGAACAGGTCTTTAGTCACCTTTTTAGCCTACCCTGGTGAGTTTCTTCCAATTTAAACCAGACTTTAAACAAGCTAAGTTTGTCTCAATTTTGCATTGAGTACACTTTTTGGAATGAGAGACATGGACAGTCTCTGTCACCCTTATCTTCATCAATCTTCCTTAGCAGAGTCTAGGATCCATGTTTGATCATCCTCAGCATTGAGTCAGCCTTCATCTTGGGCTTTAAACAAGAAGTCTCCATTAGATAATCTTTCTGCCAATCATTTCAATAAAAACCCCTGGAAAGGGTTAGCCTCCAACATCTGTCTAAAATGTCAAAACCCCTGGAAAGGGATAGCCTCCAAAATTAATTAATAAATAATTTCATTCTCTTAGGAGATAATTTCCCCAAAAGAGTCAAAACCCCTGGAAAGGGTCAGCCTCCAAAAAACATGATAAAAGTCAGTCTTTTAACAGACAAATTCACCAACTGAGTCAAAATCCCTGGAAAGGGTTAGCTTCCAAAGAAAAATAGTCTTTTAATAAATAAAACCTCCTCAGTAGAGTCAAAACCAACAAAAAACAGTTAGCCTCAACCTTGGGCTTCATGCAAGGCACCCAAACAATAAAACTCCCCTGTCAAGAGTCAGCCTCAACCTTGGGCATTGTACAAGGCAGATAATAGAGTCTCCCCAGTAAGTCCTTCATCACTCAGTAGCCACAACCTTGGGCTTTGTACAAGGCAGATAAACCATATCTTTCATGTGTCAAAGATTCCTAACACTTAGGATCTTTCCCCATATAGTCATCAATACTTAATTCATTTAAGAGTCCGCCACAACCTTGGGCTTTGTACAAGGCAGAAAATAGTGTTTTTCCCTAGCTAAAGTCAGCCACAACCTTGGGCTTTGTACAAGGCACATAAAATAGAGTCATTCATTCAATTATCCTCAGCAGTTAGCCACAACCTTGGGCTTTGTACAAGGCACATAAATAGAGTCTCCCTAAGTAAAGTCAGCCTCAATTCTGGGCTTTGTACAGAACACAAAAATATCATGTAATTAATCCCCAGTGGAGTCATCTCCCAGAGTCAATAATATATTAATTAATCAATCAAAAAAAAAAGCCTCAAGCTTGGGCCTCATACAAGCCAGCTAAAGTCAAATCTTTTATACAGTAGATAGACATAGCTTATCTCCATAGAGAGATATTTTTACTACTCTTCCACATTCAAACAAACAAACATTTCATTTCAATTTTAATCAAGTCTCCCATTTAGGATTTTGAAAGGCATGAGCTGGCAGTAAAACCCAGACATGTGGTAACTTTCCCTAATTTGGATGAGCATCTTTCTTTCATTTAAGAGGCATTTGACTGGTATACTTGCACATACACAAGTAAGGTCCCCCTCTTGAATGAAATGAATTCAGTTATTCTGTCACTCCTTTAAATGTTTGTGGTAGAATAGTACAAATACCTCTCTGTAGAGATAATTTCATGTCTCTTTACTGTAAACAGAGATTTAATTCCAAGCTTCAACCTTGAGCTTCAAACAAGGCACCAAAAACAATTAATTTCCCTAGTTAGTTCCCCGAACTACATTAAGCTCTGACTTCCACTAGGGATATGTAGGCATGAGGTTCACAAGGAATCTCAGCGAGCTAATAAAATACCAAAAATAGTCAGTTTGTCTGTCTGTCTGTCTTTTAAAATCAATTCAATTCTCTCTCCTAATACAAAGGAGAAACTTTCCCAATCATAGCAATAAACACAAACACAATGACACAGAGAAGGTTCCTGTAGAGTACTACAGATATGTAGGGTGTTTAAACACTTCCCTATGTATAACCGACCTCCCGGACTCCAGAATTTCTAGTCTAGGTGAAATCCCCACACTTAGCAAACTCCTAGGGTTTAGTTGAGATCTTTTTTTCCCTTTCCTACTCGTAGGACAAATAAGAAAGTTCGTGTGATATCGTAGGAAGAACTGAAACAAAATTCATCCCGCCACGGGCGCATTCTCCTTCCAAATTTCGCGTGAAGGGTTTAGCGTGCCGTCCTCCCAAGTGAAACGGGGAGGTAAAGAAAACGACCACCACAACTGCAACATGATAAGAACATAATTATTGATAATATTAGTAATAATAATAAGAAATGACTATTTGTTTAGGATTTATTAAACTTCAAAATAATATTGTAATTTAACCTAATATTAGGTGACAATCTTAGAATGTTAAGCCCACTGATAGATACACCCTCTTAGATTTCTTCCCAGACCCAAATAAATAAACTCACCCTCGTTTTATATTACTACGCCCAATTATATACATACTTGTTTTTAAATACACCTCTCTATTTAACAACTTAAATATGCATCTCATAAGCAACAATTATTTTGAATATTTGAAGCAAATCATAATTCTTTTAAATATGCACCCTACAAATTTAATTTAAATGCACAGAGGAAAGGAAAATAAATTGTTGATGCTCGAGGCGGTCAAATTTGGTGTATGACATGTAGCATTGCATTCTTTGTGACATTGCATAATTTTTGATTGCGTGATGTTTGACAATTCGTGAATAAGTGAGATTAATTAAGGAATGTGACTGAATTATGTGATGATGTTGTGAGTAGATGATGATGTTCAGGTGTGATTAAATATGTGAAGTATGAGTATACACATGCGTTAGTATATGTATAATTAATGATGCCTATTGTATAACTACTATATTTCTCCCTTATGTCTTCTATAATGACTATGAATTACTCACCCTTTCTGTTTGAATGTTACCTCCACGTGGGTAACGCGCAAGTAATCAAGAATAGTTCGTTGGTGTTTGGAGGATAGTTTCATGAAATCTTTTAGCGCTTTATTTGGAATAAAGATGGTCTTGCTCTCTTACGTAACATCGGGGTTGGGGTCATTTAATTGGAAAAATGTCATTCTTTTAATTGTTGAGATCGAACTATCTGTTGTGGTATTTAAGATATTTTGAAATATGAATTCCGCTATGAGAATTTGAATTTCAATTGTTGTCATTGAAGAAGTATTTTGTTTTGACAATTTGAAAACCCGTGTTACAGAGCAGGACGTTTTATTATGAAGTTTTTATCAAGGTGACACTCTAGTTTGTGATTCGTGTTAATTTAATTATTAGAATTTATGCGAATTATATATGTGCGTTTAGATGGGTGTTACAACCTCCCACTTATCTAAAAATCCAAGACGAGCGTTCATTTGAATACTCCAGTTTTCGTAGTTAGACGTTGTTAGTCGTGGTAGTGGCATTTCACTCATCACGTTCGCCATTAGCTCTAATGCCAATTTGTTGATATAAATACTACTTTATATATTGCTCTCTTGCTTATTGAAATGAAAATACAACAAAGTCTTTATAAAGACCCAAGATACTACTATTCTAGGAATTAAGATGCAACTGAGTTCTATTAAAAGACCACTAACCTCTTGGCCTTTCCACTACAAGAACTTTTTATTTGTCCACTGACTTCTAAATTAAAACTCATTTAAAAAATTAAACACATACTTCATACTCTCTTTTATAGAATTATTAAGTAGAGTTGATTTTTGCAAAATCAAGAGTCTTTTTTCCATCATGAGAACTCCTAAAGTAGTTGTCCATATAATCCTGCCACAAGACATCTCTATAACCAGCAAATCCATCTTTCTTCACCAATTCTGGAAATGGGCCAATCCTCTCAGTAAACATAGGAAGACTGAACATTGGAACTGATACTCTTGATTGTGTGGAAGTTGTCAGTACTCTATGTTCAGCACTTTTATATTTTCCATTGCTAAGTACCTTCAAGTAAAATACAAAAGGATTATTAGTTATGATGCAAAGTACATTAGTACAATTTTAAGATTTTAACTATGTCGTATTTTTTGATTTAAAGATATATCAAACCTCTAAAGCATCACCAACATTGATGACTAAAGCTTCCTGGATTGGAGGAATTTCAAGCCACACTTCTTTTTCATCATTACTCTCATCTTCCGATTTAACATGCAATCCACCAATTCCATCTTGAAGAAGAATTGTGATAGTTCCTGAGTCTGAGTGACGCACTGTACCGGCGGTGAGTTCTGGATTTGGACATGCTGGATAGTAGTTCATGTTAACCATCTTCGTACCAATAAGACTCTCCATTTTTGACTCATCTAGTTTCACTCCAAGTTTATCAATTAATATTTTTAATAAGTCTCTCGCTATCTTGGATGATAACTTCAAATATTCAAGTGCAACTTCCCTGCAAATTGAGAGAAATAAATAATTCAACAAAACCTATAATGTCTAATATGTATGCTATATTAGATTGGACTTACTTGCATATATTAGGCCAATGTTGAAGAGCATCTTCATCACAACTATAAACCATATTGATATAATCTTTCCATTCCAACACTTTTTCTAACTCAGGTACAAAGCTAGTTTTATATCTCGTATTACTCGCACTATTGCGGTAAATAACTTTCTCCTCTGGTGGCAAGTTGAAGAAAGAGTGTGCTGAATCTTTAAGTGATTCCAACAACTCGGGAGGAACACAATGATTCACTACTTGAAAGAATCCAAGTGTCTCGGCAGCTCTAACAATTTCATCCACCACTTTTTCATGTTCTGGCCCATTGAGTTTTGATAAATCAATAGGTTGAATTTCACATGGTTTTGAGTTTAGTTTGTTGATTCTGTTGTTTATGGGTTGTATGTATATTTTTGGAACCTCTGATAAACCTGAGTCAACTAAACCTTTGATCCCATTTCCATCTCTTACAACAAAGTTGTACAATGAATCTGAGGAGTTGGAAATTTGTGCCATGAAAGTGTGCAATTTTTTATGCTTGGATTAAGAGGAAATTGTTGTGAAAGAAGGAAACTTATTAACGAATGTAACATGAGTGATATGCTTTTATAAGTCTTCGTAAGTGAAAAATAATACACATAAGGAGTTCAGCCACGGTTAAAAAGTAAGAAAAAAAAACGGTTTACAAATATATTGACATAAGGACTAATACGACTTGATTAAATTTAGCAAAAAATTAAATAGATACTATTTTTTATTTATGAATTTATTTGACCTCTCCAATTTTTGCGAGGAACTAAAATACTAAAATAGTTCTTTACCTTAAAATAAAAGAACAAAGCACAAAAAGTAAAAGAAAATTACACAAAATTCAAACACAAAAATTTGTATTGATAATATCAAAAAATGATATATTTGTAAAGACTAATCACATAATTAAACCTTAAGTAATTAATCTTTCAAAATAAAAAATATTCATTTGAATACTTTCATAGTAGCTATCATTCTTCGTACCTTTCAATGTCTCGATACTATCTCATCTTCTCTTCACCTATAAAAGAATTAGATTTTCTTTCTCCCCAAATTACTATGGCCAAATATACGACATCCTCATCCACTCTCATTTTCCAATATTATTTTTTGTTTTTGTTTGTTGCACCATTCTCATTCCCCAATATTGTTTTTTGATTTTGTTTGTTGCACCATTCTTATTTCCCAATATTATTTTTTTGTTTTTGTTTGTTTCACCATTCTCATTTTCCAATATTATTTTTTATTTTTGTTTGTAGGACCATTCTCATTTACCAATATTACTTTTTGTTTTTGTTTGTAGGACCATTCTCATTTACCAATATTACTTTTTGTTTTTGTTTGTTGCACCATTCTCATTCCCCAATATTGTTTTTTGTTTTTGTTTGTTGCACCATTCTCATTCTCCAATATTGTTTTTTGTTTTTGTTTGTTGCACCATTCTTATTTCTCAATATAATTTTTTTGTTTTTGTTTGTTTCACCATTCTCATTTTCCAATATTATTTTTTATTTTTGTTTGTAGGACCATTCTCATTTACCAATATTATTTTTTGTTTGTAGGACCATTCTCATTTACCAAAAAAATTTTTTGTTTTTGTTTTTTGCACCGTCTGCCTTAACAACAATATTTTTTTGTCTTAAGAATCCAATGTATATGGCCATAAATGACATAACTCATGTGCCCCTTCTTAAAATAATCTACATATGAAAGTCAAAAAAATCAATATTGTTGACTGCAGTCAATACTTTTATAATAACATTTGTTAAATATTAATTTATAATGGTTAGATTAATAACAATGATATTTAGCAAAATAGTTAGATTTGTAAAATACTGCAACATGATAAGAACATAATTATTGATAATATTAGTAATAATAGTAAGAAATGACTATTTGTTTAGGATTTATTAAACTTCAAAATAATATTATAATTTAACCTAATATTGGGTGACAATCTTAGAATGTTAAGCCCACTGATAGATACACCCTCTTAGATTTCTTCCCAGACCCAAATAAATAAACTCACCCTCGTTTTATATTACTACGCCCAATTATATACATACTTGTTTTTAAATACACCTCTCTATTTAACAACTTAAATATGCATCTCATAAGCAACAATTATTTTGAATATTTGAAGCAAATCATAATTCTTTTAAATATGCACCCTACAAATTTAATTTAAATGCACAGAGGAAAGGAAAATAAATTGTTGATGCTCGAGGCGGTCAAACTTGGTGTATGACATGTAGCATTGCATTCTTTGTGACATTGCATAATTTTTGATTGCGTGATGTTTGACAATTCGTGAATAAGTGAGATTAATAAAGGAATGTGACTGAATTATGTGATGATGTTGTGAGTAGATGATGATGTTCAGGTGTGAGTAAATATGTGAAGTATGAGGATACACATGCGTTAGTATATGTATAATTAATGATGCCTATTGTATAACTACTATATTTCTCCCTTATGTCTTCTATAATGACTATGAATTACTCACCCTTTCTGTTTGAATGTTACCTCCACGTGGGTAACGCGCAAGTAATCAAGAATAGTTCGTTGGTGTTTGGAGGATAGTTTCATGAAATCTTTTAGCGCTTTATTTGGAATAAAGATGGTCTTGCTCTCTTACGTAACATCGGGGTTGGGGTCATTTAATTGGAAAAATGTCATTCTTTTAATTGTTGAGATCGAACTATCTGTTGTGGTATTTAAGATGTTTTGAAATATGAATTCCGCTATGAGAATTTGAATTTCAATTGTTGTCATTGAAGAAGTATTTTGTTTTGACAATTTGAAAACCCGTGTTACAGAGCAGGACGTTTTATTATGAAGTTTTTATCAAGGTGACACTCTAGTTTGTGATTCGTGTTAATTTAATTATTAGAATTTATGCGAATTATATATGTGCGTTTAGATGGGTGTTACAACCTCCCACTTATCTAAAAATCCAAGACGAGCGTTCATTTGAATACTCCAGTTTTCGTAGTTAGACGTTGTTAGTCGTGGTAGTGGCATTTCACTCATCACGTTCGCCATTAGCTCTAATGCCAATTTGTTGATATAAATACTACTTTATATATTGCTCTCTTGCTTATTGAAATGAAAATACAACAAAGTCTTTATAAAGACCCAAGATACTACTATTCTAGGAATTAAGATGCAACTGAGTTCTATTAAAAGACCACTAACCTCTTGGCCTTTCCACTACAAGAACTTTTTATTTGTCCACTGACTTCTAAATTAAAACTCATTTAAAAAATTAAACACATACTTCATACTCTCTTTTATAGAATTATTAAGTAGAGTTGATTTTTGCAAAATCAAGAGTCTTTTTTCCATCATGAGAACTCCTAAAGTAGTTGTCCATATAATCCTGCCACAAGACATCTCTATAACCAGCAAATCCATCTTTCTTCACCAATTCTGGAAATGGGCCAATCCTCTCAGTAAACATAGGAAGACTGAACATTGGAACTGATACTCTTGATTGTGTGGAAGTTGTCAGTACTCTATGTTCAGCACTTTTATATTTTCCATTGCTAAGTACCTTCAAGTAAAATACAAAAGGATTATTAGTTATGATGCAAAGTACATTAGTACAATTTTAAGATTTTAACTATGTCGTATTTTTTGATTTAAAGATATATCAAACCTCTAAAGCATCACCAACATTGATGACTAAAGCTTCCTGGATTGGAGGAATTTCAAGCCACACTTCTTTTTCATCATTACTCTCATCTTCCGATTTAACATGCAATCCACCAATTCCATCTTGAAGAAGAATTGTGATAGTTCCTGAGTCTGAGTGACGCACTGTACCGGCGGTGAGTTCTGGATTTGGACATGCTGGATAGTAGTTCATGTTAACCATCTTCGTACCAATAAGACTCTCCATTTTTGACTCATCTAGTTTCACTCCAAGTTTATCAATTAATATTTTTAATAAGTCTCTCGCTATCTTGGATGATAACTTCAAATATTCAAGTGCAACTTCCCTGCAAATTGAGAGAAATAAATAATTCAACAAAACCTATAATGTCTAATATGTATGCTATATTAGATTGGACTTACTTGCATATATTAGGCCAATGTTGAAGAGCATCTTCATCACAACTATAAACCATATTGATATAATCTTTCCATTCCAACACTTTTTCTAACTCAGGTACAAAGCTAGTTTTATATCTCGTATTACTCGCACTATTGCGGTAAATAACTTTCTCCTCTGGTGGCAAGTTGAAGAAAGAGTGTGCTGAATCTTTAAGTGATTCCAACAACTCGGGAGGAACACAATGATTCACTACTTGAAAGAATCCAAGTGTCTCAGCAGCTCTAACAATTTCATCCACCACTTTTTCATGTTCTGGCCCATTGAGTTTTGATAAATCAATAGGTTGAATTTCACATGGTTTTGAGTTTAGTTTGTTGATTCTGTTGTTTATGGGTTGTATGTATATTTTTGGAACCTCTGATAAACCTGAGTCAACTAAACCTTTGATCCCATTTCCATCTCTTACAACAAAGTTGTACAATGAATCTGAGGAGTTGGAAATTTGTGCCATGAAAGTGTGCAATTTTTTATGCTTGGATTAAGAGGAAATTGTTGTGAAAGAAGGAAACTTATTAACGAATGTAACATGAGTGATATGCTTTTATAAGTCTTCGTAAGTGAAAAATAATACACATAAGGAGTTCAGCCACGGTTAAAAAGTAAGAAAAAAAAACGGTTTAAAAATATATTGACATAAGGACTAATACGACTTGATTAAATTTAGCAAAAAATTAAATAGATACTATTTTTTATTTATGAATTTATTTGACCTCTCCAATTTTTGCGAGGAACTAAAATACTAAAATAGTTCTTTACCTTAAAATAAAAGAACAAAGCACAAAAAGTAAAAGAAAATTACACAAAATTCAAACACAAAAATTTGTATTGATAATATCAAAAAATGATATATTTGTAAAGACTAATCACATAATTAAACCTTAAGTAATTAATCTTTCAAAATAAAAAATATTCATTTGAATACTTTCATAGTAGCTATCATTCTTCGTACCTTTCAATGTCTCGATACTATCTCATCTTCTCTTCACCTATAAAAGAATTAGATTTTCTTTCTCCCCAAATTACTATGGCCAAATATACGACATCCTCATCCACTCTCATTTTCCAATATTATTTTTTGTTTTTGTTTGTTGCACCATTCTCATTCCCCAATATTGTTTTTTGATTTTGTTTGTTGCACCATTCTTATTTCCCAATATTATTTTTTTGTTTTTGTTTGTTTCACCATTCTCATTTTCCAATATTATTTTTTATTTTTGTTTGTAGGACCATTCTCATTTACCAATATTACTTTTTGTTTTTGTTTGTAGGACCATTCTCATTTACCAATATTACTTTTTGTTTTTGTTTGTTGCACCATTCTCATTCCCCAATATTGTTTTTTGTTTTTGTTTGTTGCACCATTCTCATTCTCCAATATTGTTTTTTGTTTTTGTTTGTTGCACCATTCTTATTTCTCAATATAATTTTTTTGTTTTTGTTTGTTTCACCATTCTCATTTTCCAATATTATTTTTTATTTTTGTTTGTAGGACCATTCTCATTTACCAATATTATTTTTTGTTTGTAGGACCATTCTCATTTACCAAAAAAATTTTTTGTTTTTGTTTTTTGCACCGTCTGCCTTAACAACAATATTTTTTTGTCTTAAGAATCCAATGTATATGGCCATAAATGACATAACTCATGTGCCCCTTCTTAAAATAATCTACATATGAAAGTCAAAAAAATCAATATTGTTGACTGCAGTCAATACTTTTATAATAACATTTGTTAAATATTAATTTATAATGGTTAGATTAATAACAATGATATTTAGCAAAATAGTTAGATTTGTAAAATACTGCAACATGATAAGAACATAATTATTGATAATATTAGTAATAATAATAAGAAATGACTATTTGTTTAGGATTTATTAAACTTCAAAATAATATTATAATTTAACCTAATATTGGGTGACAATCTTAGAATGTTAAGCCCACTGATAGATACACCCTCTTAGATTTCTTCCCAGACCCAAATAAATAAACTCACCCTCATTTTATATTACTAAGCCCAATTATATACATACTTGTTTTTAAATACACCTCTCTATTTAACAACTTAAATATGCATCTCATAAGCAACAATTATTTTGAATATTTGAAGCAAATCATAATTCTTTTAAATATGCACCCTACAAATTTAATTTAAATGCACAGAGGAAAGGAAAATAAATTGTTGATGCTCGAGGCGGTCAAATTTGGTGTATGACATGTAGCATTGCATTCTTTGTGACATTGCATAATTTTTGATTGCGTGATGTTTGACAATTCGTGAATAAGTGAGATTTAATTAAGGAATGTGACTGAATTATGTGATGATGTTGTGAGTAGATGATGATGTGCAGGTGTGAGTAAATATGTGAAGTATGAGGATACACATGCGTTAGTATATGTATAATTAATGATGCCTATTGTATAACTACTATATTTCTCCCTTATGTCTTCTATAATGACTATGAATTACTCACCCTTTCTGTTTGAATGTTACCTCCACGTGGGTAACGCGCAAGTAATCAAGAATAGTTCGTTGGTGTTTGGAGGATAGTTTCATGAAATCTTTTAGCGCTTTATTTGGAATAAAGATGGTCTTGCTCTCTTACGTAACATCGGGGTTGGGGTCATTTAATTGGAACAATGTCATTCTTTTAATTGTTGAGATCGAACTATCTGTTGTGGTATTTAAGATGTTTTGAAATATGAATTCCGCTATGAGAATTTGAATTTCAATTGTTGTCATTGAAGAAGTATTTTGTTTTGACAATTTGAAAACCCGTGTTACAGAGCAGGACGTTTTATTATGAAGTTCTTATCAAGGTGACACTCTAGTTTGTGATTCGTGTTAATTTAATTATTAGAATTTATGCGAATTATATATGTGCGTTTAGATGGGTGTTACAACCTCCCACTTATCTAAAAATCCAAGACGAGCGTTCATTTGAATACTCCAGTTTTCGTAGTTAGACGTTGTTAGTCGTGGTAGTGGCATTTCACTCATCACGTTCGCCATTAGCTCTAATGCCAATTTGTTGATATAAATACTACTTTATATATTGCTCTCTTGCTTATTGAAATGAAAATACAACAAAGTCTTTATAAAGACCCAAGATACTACTATTCTAGGAATTAAGATGCAACTGAGTTCTATTAAAAGACCACTAACCTCTTGGCCTTTCCACTACAAGAACTTTTTATTTGTCCACTGACTTCTAAATTAAAACTCATTTAAAAAATTAAACACATACTTCATACTCTCTTTTATAGAATTATTAAGTAGAGTTGATTTTTGCAAAATCAAGAGTCTTTTTTCCATCATGAGAACTCCTAAAGTAGTTGTCCATATAATCCTGCCACAAGACATCTCTATAACCAGCAAATCCATCTTTCTTCACCAATTCTGGAAATGGGCCAATCCTCTCAGTAAACATAGGAAGACTGAACATTGGAACTGATACTCTTGATTGTGTGGAAGTTGTCAGTACTCTATGTTCAGCACTTTTATATTTTCCATTGCTAAGTACCTTCAAGTAAAATACAAAAGGATTATTAGTTATGATGCAAAGTACATTAGTACAATTTTAAGATTTTAACTATGTCGTATTTTTTGATTTAAAGATATATCAAACCTCTAAAGCATCACCAACATTGATGACTAAAGCTTCCTGGATTGGAGGAATTTCAAGCCACACTTCTTTTTCATCATTACTCTCATCTTCCGATTTAACATGCAATCCACCAATTCCATCTTGAAGAAGAATTGTGATAGTTCCTGAGTCTGAGTGACGCACTGTACCGGCGGTGAGTTCTGGATTTGGACATGCT
Organism: Vicia villosa; assembly: GCF_029867415.1. Classification (NCBI taxonomy): domain Eukaryota; kingdom Viridiplantae; phylum Streptophyta; class Magnoliopsida; order Fabales; family Fabaceae; genus Vicia; species Vicia villosa. The sequence continues at coordinate 18,502,439 of NC_081183.1, read as the reverse complement.
GGATAGTAGTTCATGTTAACCATCTTCGTACCAATAAGACTCTCCATTTTTGACTCATCTAGTTTCACTCCAAGTTTATCAATTAATATTTTTAATAAGTCTCTCGCTATCTTGGATGATAACTTCAAATATTCAAGTGCAACTTCCCTGCAAATTGAGAGAAATAAATAATTCAACAAAACCTATAATGTCTAATATGTATGCTATATTAGATTGGACTTACTTGCATATATTAGGCCAATGTTGAAGAGCATCTTCATCACAACTATAAACCATATTGATATAATCTTTCCATTCCAACACTTTTTCTAACTCAGGTACAAAGCTAGTTTTATATCTCGTATTACTCGCACTATTGCGGTAAATAACTTTCTCCTCTGGTGGCAAGTTGAAGAAAGAGTGTGCTGAATCTTTAAGTGATTCCAACAACTCGGGAGGAACACAATGATTCACTACTTGAAAGAATCCAAGTGTCTCAGCAGCTCTAACAATTTCATCCACCACTTTTTCATGTTCTGGCCCATTGAGTTTTGATAAATCAATAGGTTGAATTTCACATGGTTTTGAGTTTAGTTTGTTGATTCTGTTGTTTATGGGTTGTATGTATATTTTTGGAACCTCTGATAAACCTGAGTCAACTAAACCTTTGATCCCATTTCCATCTCTTACAACAAAGTTGTACAATGAATCTGAGGAGTTGGAAATTTGTGCCATGAAAGTGTGCAATTTTTTATGCTTGGATTAAGAGGAAATTGTTGTGAAAGAAGGAAACTTATTAACGAATGTAACATGAGTGATATGCTTTTATAAGTCTTCGTAAGTGAAAAATAATACACATAAGGAGTTCAGCCACGGTTAAAAAGTAAGAAAAAAAAACGGTTTACAAATATATTGACATAAGGACTAATACGACTTGATTAAATTTAGCAAAAAATTAAATAGATACTATTTTTTATTTATGAATTTATTTGACCTCTCCAATTTTTGCGAGGAACTAAAATACTAAAATAGTTCTTTACCTTAAAATAAAAGAACAAAGCACAAAAAGTAAAAGAAAATTACACAAAATTCAAACACAAAAATTTGTATTGATAATATCAAAAAATGATATATTTGTAAAGACTAATCACATAATTAAACCTTAAGTAATTAATCTTTCAAAATAAAAAATATTCATTTGAATACTTTCATAGTAGCTATCATTCTTCGTACCTTTCAATGTCTCGATACTATCTCATCTTCTCTTCACCTATAAAAGAATTAGATTTTCTTTCTCCCCAAATTACTATGGCCAAATATACGACATCCTCATCCACTCTCATTTTCCAATATTATTTTTTGTTTTTGTTTGTTGCACCATTCTCATTCCCCAATATTGTTTTTTGATTTTGTTTGTTGCACCATTCTTATTTCCCAATATTATTTTTTTGTTTTTGTTTGTTTCACCATTCTCATTTTCCAATATTATTTTTTATTTTTGTTTGTAGGACCATTCTCATTTACCAATATTACTTTTTGTTTTTGTTTGTAGGACCATTCTCATTTACCAATATTACTTTTTGTTTTTGTTTGTTGCACCATTCTCATTCCCCAATATTGTTTTTTGTTTTTGTTTGTTGCACCATTCTCATTCTCCAATATTGTTTTTTGTTTTTGTTTGTTGCACCATTCTTATTTCTCAATATAATTTTTTTGTTTTTGTTTGTTTCACCATTCTCATTTTCCAATATTATTTTTTATTTTTGTTTGTAGGACCATTCTCATTTACCAATATTATTTTTTGTTTGTAGGACCATTCTCATTTACCAAAAAAATTTTTTGTTTTTGTTTTTTGCACCGTCTGCCTTAACAACAATATTTTTTTGTCTTAAGAATCCAATGTATATGGCCATAAATGACATAACTCATGTGCCCCTTCTTAAAATAATCTACATATGAAAGTCAAAAAAATCAATATTGTTGACTGCAGTCAATACTTTTATAATAACATTTGTTAAATATTAATTTATAATGGTTAGATTAATAACAATGATATTTAGCAAAATAGTTAGATTTGTAAAATACTGCAACATGATAAGAACATAATTATTGATAATATTAGTAATAATAATAAGAAATGACTATTTGTTTAGGATTTATTAAACTTCAAAATAATATTTTAATTTAACCTAATATTGGGTGACAATCTTAGAATGTTAAGCCCACTGATAGATACACCCTCTTAGATTTCTTCCCAGACCCAAATAAATAAACTCACCCTCATTTTATATTACTAAGCCCAATTATATACATACTTGTTTTTAAATACACCTCTCTATTTAACAACTTAAATATGCATCTCATAAGCAACAATTATTTTGAATATTTGAAGCAAATCATAATTCTTTTAAATATGCACCCTACAAATTTAATTTAAATGCACAGAGGAAAGGAAAATAAATTGTTGATGCTCGAGGCGGTCAAATTTGGTGTATGACATGTAGCATTGCATTCTTTGTGACATTGCATAATTTTTGATTGCGTGATGTTTGACAATTCGTGAATAAGTGAGATTTAATTAAGGAATGTGACTGAATTATGTGATGATGTTGTGAGTAGATGATGATGTGCAGGTGTGAGTAAATATGTGAAGTATGAGGATACACATGCGTTAGTATATGTATAATTAATGATGCCTATTGTATAACTACTATATTTCTCCCTTATGTCTTTTATAATGACTATGAATTACTCACCCTTTCTGTTTGAATGTTACCTCCACGTGGGTAACGCGCAAGTAATCAAGAATAGTTCGTTGGTGTTTGGAGGATAGTTTCATGAAATCTTTTAGCGCTTTATTTGGAATAAAGATGGTCTTGCTCTCTTACGTAACATCGGGGTTGGGGTCATTTAATTGGAAAAATGTCATTCTTTTAATTGTTGAGATCTGAACTATCTGTTGTGGTATTTAAGATGTTTTGAAATATGAATTCCGCTATGAGAATTTGAATTACAATTGTTGTCATTGAAGAAGTATTTTGTTTTGACAATTTGAAAACCCGTGTTACAGAGCAGGACGTTTTATTATGAAGTTTTTATCTAGGTGACACTCTAGTTTGTGATTCGTGTTAATTTAATCATTAGAATTTATGCGAATTATATATGTGGGTTTAGATGGGTGTTACAACCTCCCACTTATCTAAAAATCCAAGACGAGCGTTCATTTGAATACTCCAGTTTTCGTAGTTAGACGTTGTTAGTCGTGGTAGTGGCATTTCACTCATCACGTTCGCCATTAGCTCTAATGCCAATTTGTTGATATAAATACTACTTTATATATTGCTCTCTTGCTTATTGAAATGAAAATACAACAAAGTCTTTATAAAGACCCAAGATACTACTATTCTAGGAATTAAGATGCAACTGAGTTCTATTAAAAGACCACTAACCTCTTGGCCTTTCCACTACAAGAACTTTTTATTTGTCCACTGACTTCTAAATTAAAACTCATTTAAAAAATTAAACACATACTTCATACTCTCTTTTATAGAATTATTAAGTAGAGTTGATTTTTGCAAAATCAAGAGTCTTTTTTCCATCATGAGAACTCCTAAAGTAGTTGTCCATATAATCCTGCCACAAGACATCTCTATAACCAGCAAATCCATCTTTCTTCACCAATTCTGGAAATGGGCCAATCCTCTCAGTAAACATAGGAAGACTGAACATTGGAACTGATACTCTTGATTGTGTGGAAGTTGTCAGTACTCTATGTTCAGCACTTTTATATTTTCCATTGCTAAGTACCTTCAAGTAAAATACAAAAGGATTATTAGTTATGATGCAAAGTACATTAGTACAATTTTAAGATTTTAACTATGTCGTATTTTTTGATTTAAAGATATATCAAACCTCTAAAGCATCACCAACATTGATGACTAAAGCTTCCTGGATTGGAGGAATTTCAAGCCACACTTCTTTTTCATCATTACTCTCATCTTCCGATTTAACATGCAATCCACCAATTCCATCTTGAAGAAGAATTGTGATAGTTCCTGAGTCTGAGTGACGCACTGTACCGGCGGTGAGTTCTGGATTTGGACATGCTGGATAGTAGTTCATGTTAACCATCTTCGTACCAATAAGACTCTCCATTTTTGACTCATCTAGTTTCACTCCAAGTTTATCAATTAATATTTTTAATAAGTCTCTCGCTATCTTGGATGATAACTTCAAATATTCAAGTGCAAATTCCCTGCAAATTGAGAGAAATAAATAATTCAACAAAACCTATAATGTCTAATATGTATGCTATATTAGATTGGACTTACTTGCATATATTAGGCCAATGTTGAAGAGCATCTTCATCACAACTATAAACCATATTGATATAATCTTTCCATTCCAACACTTTTTCTAACTCAGGTACAAAGCTAGTTTTATATCTCGTATTACTCGCACTATTGCGGTAAATAACTTTCTCCTCTGGTGGCAAGTTGAAGAAAGAGTGTGTTGAATCTTTAAGTGATTCCAACAACTCGGGAGGAACACAATGATTCACTACTTGAAAGAATCCAAGTGTCTCAGCAGCTCTAACAATTTCATCCACCACTTTTTCATGTTCTGGCCCATTGAGTTTTGATAAATCAATAGGTTGAATTTCACATGGTTTTGAGTTTAGTTTGTTGATTCTGTTGTTTATGGGTTGTATGTATATTTTTGACATAAGGACTAATATGACTTGATTAAATTTAGCAAAAAATTAAATAGATACTATTTTTTATTTATGAATTTATTTGACCTCTCCAACTTTTGTGAGGAACTAAAATACTAAAATAGTTCTTTACCTTAAAATAAAAGAACAAAGCACAAAAAGTAAAAGAAAATTACACAAAATTCAAACACAAAAATTTGTATTGATAATATCAAAAAATGATATATTTGTAAAGACTAATCATATAATTAAACCTTAAGTAATTAATCTTTCAAAATAAAAAAATATTCATTTGAATTCTTTCATAGTAGCTATCATTCTTCGTACATTTCTATGTCTCGATACCTATCGTGAAGGTGATGTGGGATGAGACGCGTCCTGAGGAAGCTACTTGGGAGCTTGAGTCAGAGATGCGGGAATCCTATCCTCACTTATTTTGGTAAGTTTTTGAATTCGAGGACGAATTCTATTTAAGGGGGAAGAATGTAATACCCGGTATTATAATTGTCCAATTACCAATTCTAAATTAAATTGATGTAAGTAATGGACAAGTATGATACACACTTTTGCTAATAGGTCTATCACATAAATAATGCCAATTAGTAAGAGCGAGGGCAGTATTGACATTTCCCACTTAAATGAGATTAAGGACTTGTTTGGTTCTTTGTGACATTCTAAGCAATTGAACACAAAACCAGAATTTGTTTGGACATTTCCCATCCTTGCATGCAGCATTTCTGTCCAACCCTTGCTCCTATCATCATCTCCATCTTGCTACAGCTTCATCATCATCTCCTTCATCTCTAAAGGTGAGTCCCTAGTTAGTAACCATGGGGTTTTTGCATGTGGGTTCCAATTGGGGTTTAGGGATTATGAGTGAATCAATAATTCTAATCATGTTAACTCTGCTATAATCCTTGTTTACTGATGTTTCAAAATGCATTTGTGTGATACAATTTCGTTTGGACTGTATTGTGGATGCAAGGAATCAATTACAAGACATTGGGACTGGTTTAGAACTCATAAAACGCAGAAAAATGATTCTGGTACAGTGTAACCAGTTACGGGTTTTGGTGTAACCGGTTACGCTGTTAAAAATTGGGAAATCTGGGCATTTTGCGTGTCCGTAACCGGTTACGGGTTCTGGTGTAACCGGTTACACTAGGTGAAATGGGAAAATTCAGCAATCTTGGGAAATTCATATCTCCCGTTTCGTGTGTCCGTTTGACGCGTACCACATATCGTTAGAAAGCTAATTAAGTGTACTATCTAGGAAAATTAGCCTTAGTGTCTAAATAATATTTTTCGATATATCTGACGCACCTTCAGTTAAGTGCGACACTGATAACATGTGAAGTATGTATATTTAGACCGAATTTTCAGCATTATTCTTGATAGCTGTGTTATGTCATTATGTACTATGCTGGAAATATGAAAACCCCGTCGTTTTGGTTAAACGATTGGATTGATTGCTTTGTATGTGATTTTGACATTATGTCATATTTTCGTATGCTTGAATCGAAGTGGCCGGAAAGTTAGATTGGGACGCTGCTCCGACTATGTAGTCTATGAGCCCTCCCGGACCGTGTAGTCCAATGGAATAACCCGTTCATGTGTATTGTTCGATATGGTGTGCATCTGAGCTACCGTTGCAGTGTGCTCGGGAGTTTTCGTAAGGGGTTTTACTCACGTGGCGTTAACACACTTGCGTGCTCGGTATGGTGGGGTTATGCGGCTATGTAGGCTAATGCATAATGAGGTAACTCACCTCTAGTAAAGTCACGTAGACTAATACTAGGCTTTCCCCCGATGGGCTCAGGCGTCAAGGTGGCGGTTTGTACTCGGCGTAACTCACTAGTGTGAAGAAGGTTAACGGAACAATGACGCCATTTAGGCAAAAGTCATCTCGCGACCATTTAGGCTTGTGCGAACCTGTTTAACCATCTTGCAGTGTGCTTGTACAAGTCCCTTGACATATAGGCAGGAGGTTACTCATCGAGGATGCATTTATTCCATAATCTAGCCTAGGTTGTTACACTTCTGGATTCCCCGTGTGTGGATACGGGTTTGCATACTTGCTTGCTATATAGTGTGTATTTGTTTGAGGCAAGTCCAATGGTGGACGAGTCACTTTGTTTACTCCGTATTTGTACCGGAAGTGAGAATAACCCCGAATCCATGGTGGATTCGTTCATTATTTTGTATGATCCCTATAGATCCGAGTGGACTAATAGGATAGGCGGACTCACTGAGATTTAGTAATCTCATCCCATTCCAATTATATTTTTGCAGGTGGCTCGAGGCAAGATCGCGGTAAGGGAAAGATGGATTAGACCTTTTGGCGATGCTTGGATGATCCTTTTAGTTCCTTATCGTGCTTACTATCTACTGTATTTTGGATATGTACTGATATGGTGTACTTATATTTTGGCCATGATACATTCGGCTTATGTATTCGTGTACTTCTATTTCCGCTGCAAACATTATGTAATTGTTGTCTTATGAACCATATTTAATACTTTATGCATATTATTCTAGATATATATGTGTGGGGTGTTACAGTTTTCAGTCTAATAGATATTCTCCAAAGAGAATTGAATAGTCAAAAAAATCATATATCACGGAAAGTTAAATAATAAGATGCTTATTCCAATTTTCATTTAAAAAAAAGGATTTGAGTGTATGTGCCCAATCTTCTGACCCGTTAATTTTATAAAAATGATTAATATTATTTGCCAATTCCATAATATTTAATTCATTTGAATTATCTATAATATTTGTCCATAAAATTGCTCATATAAATTTTTTAAACATATTTAATATATTAGTGTAACCTTTTAAATTTTATATATTTATATTTATTAGAACTTGTAATAATAATTCATTTGAATTATAAATTATTTAGTAAACATTTGAATCATAGTACATATAGGAAGAGATTAGTTAACATTTAATATATTCATTTATTATAAGTACATATATGGATGAATATCATTTAAAAATTATAATGTCAGTTCCAAAGAAAATTAGGCTTTGTCTTTTTATTTTTTATTTATTGTACCATATTTTTTATATTCTATTATTTTTGAATACGTATTTGTTTATATACGCAACAGTTGCATATGTCCTTTATTTTTTTTATAGTAACAATATGTTATGTATTTATAAATTTAAATTGAGAGTAGAAACTAATTATTTTTCATCAATTAAAAATAAAATTATTTATTAATTAAAAATATTAATTAAGTTAGTTAAATAGGAAATAAAAACCTATTTTAAAATAATTAAGTATTCTTCCATTTAGTAATAATGTTTTAAAATAATTAAGTATTAATATATTATTAATAAAAAATTATAAAATGGACATTATGATATTAACCATCCATAAGTCTAGATTGTTGTAAATAAAAATTCTAAAACTTAACTCAATGAGCTCGTCATAAGAAAATTATAAACTAATAATTTTTAAAGTTTATAGATATTGTTCAAAAAATTAAATATAAATAAAATTGATATTTTGAACTACTGTTCAACCAAAATATTGATTTTATTAATAAATTATAACTGTATTTTCTTGAAATTAATTTAGCATTTTAACTTTTGTTCAAAAAAAGTTTTGGTATATAAACACTGAACAATCAAAGTTGTAACTGATTAATTTATTAATTAAAAAACTGATTAATACAATTAATGAGTTAATAGTTATTATTTACTTAATTTTAAAAAAAATGAATGGTCATTATTAGTATTAAGTTATGTAATATGAAAAAATAATTACATATATTTATATCACCAAGTTAAACTTAATTAAAAACAACTGATTTCGTGCAAATAATAATATATTTAAGAAAAACTATTTTTTTCTTCAAAAAATCTACGAGTAATAAAAAAAATGACTTTTACATATACATAAAAAAAATAATAAAATAGCCAATAACTATCACTTTTTTTTTCATATAAAATTTTCTCCATTTCATTAAGGCTAATGAAAGATTCCACCAAACATAATTTATTTTAAACTTTTTTTGACATAAATTTATTTTAAACTTAATACCAAATGCTTGCATATTGTTTAAATATCATACAATTGAGCTTATTTTAACTTTCATCATTTTGTAGTTTCTCCTCCACTTGCTCCATATGGTGGCGTTCATCCACTTTACCAGTATTATTAGAGAAACTACTTATATCTTCATAAAAAACACAAAGCATGCCTAAATTATATAAATTATCTATACCATCAAAATAAAATATAATTCTCAAGACATATCTAAATTATCTATACCGTCAAAATAAAATATAATTCTCAAGCAAAACATACATAAATCATCTATACCATCTAAATAAAATATACCACTTAATTAAAATTTTGACATTATATATAAATATATAAATTATAATTGATAAAAGTTATAAATTATAATTACGAATGAGATACAAATCCATAATACAAATACTCAATAAAAACATAATTATAGATTATGATTCGTGCATAATGAAGTTAAGTTGGAAGCTGTTAAATAACCCCGACGAGTTGTGGTGCCGTGTTCTAAAAGGTCTATACAAGGATATTGACATTCAAATCCCTCCACAAAGTCGAAGGTCAGATTCTGGTGTGGGGAAAGCTATATGCAAGACAATTCTGAAGTTGGCTGAAACTGGTTTTTGGAGTTTAGGTAACGGCAAGATCGCAAATGTGGTGGAGGATTGTTGGATTGAGCCTAGTGTGTGCATTGTTGACTTTGATGTTAATGTTCCCGAGGCTTTGATTCATGCTAAGGTGGAGGCGTTATTAAGTGATAGTGGCAATTGGAATTGGGCAGATTTGGAAAAGTGGATGCCTGCAGGTTTGATTAATAAGCTGCATGCTGTTATGCCTCCTCAGGATATGCAAAATGATGACAAATTTATTATAGCAGGCACGAGTTCAGGGTGCTACATGGTAAAAGAGATGTATAATTCTCTTGCAAACTATGGCGAGGATTCGGTTGATCCGGATTGGTCGAAAATTTGGAAAATTGAAGCGTCGGAGCGTGTCCGAAGTTTTATTTGGCTTATGAAACATGACAGGATTTTAACAAACTACAGCAAAAGCAGAAAAGGTATGGGGACGGCAGCCTGCTTGATGTGTGGAAACGTGTGCGAAGATTCATTGCATGTGTTTCGTGACTGTGCTAAGGCCCAACAGTTGTGGAATATGATAGTGCCAAACGAAATCGTGAGCAACTTTTTTCTGTTGGATTATGATGCTTGGATTTCATTTAATATCAACATAAGGAGTAGAAATGGGAGAGATTGGAAGAATATCTGGGCCTACGGGTGCTATTTTCTTTGGATGTGGCGAAAGAGCAGCATGTTGCGGCTTATATCCGTCCGTTTGATCCAGGAGCTTTTGTTTTTCAGAAAGCTAAGGAGTATGCGGAAGCTATCAGTATGAATAAAATTGTTATGGGGAGGAATATGGAAACTAAGGTGATTACTTGGTCGCCTCCGAAGAGAGATTGGGTTAAGCTAAATATCGATGGAGCTGTGAAGGACAATAACGTTGCAGGTTGTGGCGGAGTTATTAGGAACGAGCATAGTGTTTGGGTGGGAGGTTTCGCTAGATTTCTTGGAGAATGTAATTGTTTTATAGCAGAGCTTTGGGGTCTGTTTGAGGGACTCAAGCTTATTGTATCTTTGGGATACCTTAAGGTGGAAATTCATGTGGACTCTACTCTGGTGGTGCAGGCTATTGAGAGAGGGTACTCGAATATGCAGGAAAGCTTGACAATCATTAATCCAATAAGGAGTTTATTGGAGAACTTAGAGGATTATTGTTTGTGCCATTCGTACAAGGAGGCGAATAGATGTGCGCATGTGTTAGCTAATATTGGTTGTAGTATTAGGCCAGATTATATTGTTTTTTCGACGGCTCCAGCTAGTATTGTGAGTGTGTTAGAGGATGACAGACAAGGTCGTTCGTTTGTCAGATTGGTGTGTGTGTAGTCTTTTCTTTGTTGTTTGGGCTTCGGCCCTCTTTATTTCCAAAAAAAAAAATTATAGAATAAAAATATTTTCTTCTATCCACAAAGTACAATCTCTTCCATCAAAGCATTCTCTTATGAGCTGAGAGGTTGTAGAAAAGACATATTTATAGTCGGTCAACAATTTTAATTTGATTGGAATTGAAAAGTTTTCAATTTTTATTACACTTTATTGTAGGATTTATACATAATAATTTTATGCAATAATTATCATTTTAATTTTGTCATTATAGGATTTATACATAGTAATTTTATGCAATAATTATCATTTTAATTTTGTCATTATTATCATTGTCTAACGTTCAATATTTATTTGTATTCTTAATATAAAATTTAATTTTTAATTTTTGTTAACTTTAGAAAACTTATTCTTAACCTAAGCAATTACATTTCTATCATTATTATTCTTAATATTTATTATTATTATTATTATTATATTTAATATTAATATAGTATCAAATTAATAAAAATTAGAATTAAGGTTTTATAATTTATATTATTTATATAAATAAAATAATTTTTATATAAAGAATTTTAACAAAAAATTTTAAAGTATAAAAATATGAATACTTGAACAGTTGAACTATATTAAGTTTAACATCTAAGTTATAAGTTAAATTTAAAATTTTTAACTTGTTTCTTAATATAAATTTTAAATCTTAACTTTTTTTAATTTATAAAATTTATTCTTAAATATAAAGAATTTTAACACATAGCTTTATATTTTATAAGTATATATTTTTTATTTCGTATCCATTATAATTTATTTGTATAAACTTATTTATATTTTTATATATATTTCGACATTATATTATTATTAGTTAATTATTATATATTATATATTATTTGTATAATTATTATTAATAAATATTAGCTGCTACATATTTATATAATTATTATTAATATTTGGGGTTGAATATTATATTATATTATTATTATGATTATTATATTTATTTATTTTTAATATAGGGTTAAATTAGTAAAAGTAAAAATTAATATTTTTGTTTATAAATTATTTGTATAAACTTATTTATATTTGTTTTTATATATTTAGACATTATATTATTATTAGTTAATTATTATATATTATATATTATTTGTATAATTATTATTAATAAATATTAGATGCTACATATTTATATATTTATTATTAATATTTGTGGTTGAATATTATATTATATTATTGTTATGATTATTATATTTATTTATTTTTAATATAGGGTTAAATTAGTAAAAGTCAAAATTAAGATTTTTGTTTAGATTTATTATGAAGGTGACATGTGGCCAAATTTTATTTAGAGATACTACCAAGGTGTCATGTGGCTAGGGTTGTCATCATGACAACCTTGGATTTATATATACTAGACGGCTACCCGCGCGATGCGCGGATACATTTTGATAAATTGTTATCGATAAATATAAAATATATTTGTATTGATATTTTTTATTGAGTTTATATTTTATTTAAAAAGTTAACAATAATTTTATAGTTTAATATATATATATATATATATATATATATATATATATATATATATATATATATATATATATATAATAATCTTTAATTTGAATATATTATAAACATATCGATACTATGAATTTATTAATATAACTTTTTATTCATTAAATTAATTTACACCATATCAACATTTTTATGAGTCGTTGTCATTTTTTCAATTGAATTTAAATTAAAAATAAATTCAATCACATAATATCAACAAAATATATAATATTATTTAATTATAAATCCAATCTAAATTAACCGGAAAAAAATTATAATTATGGGGGTAAGACCTAATTCACTAAATTAACAAATGAAAGAATAAATAAAATAAATGACAAAAATAATACAAAACAAATAAAAGCTGAAAAGATAAATTAAAATTAAGAAAATTCTAATTTCAGAGGTCAAAATGGTTATTGATAAATTCTTCCAAATAAAATGTGGTAATTTGTTCCATCATGTAAACTTTTGTGGAATATGTAATTGATTTTTCAATTTGTCAATGCATCTATTTTATTCGCTGTATGTTTGTGAGTAAATCATATTTAAGTTAAGTGACTTACAATTTGCTATCAATTGCTATCAATTGTAAAAAAATTATAGAAAAGAACGAATAGGTGAAATGGGTAGAAAAGTAGTAAGTAAATAATGAAGGTAGTATTAAAGGTGGTTCACTACAAAAAATGTTCTCTGCAGCGACGTGGATTACACGTCGCAACGTGCAAAATCATGTGGCAACCAAAAAGTGGCGACGTGAGCATATATGTCGCAGGAGCACGCGTGGCAACATTGTAGCGACGTGGAGACCACGTCAGAAAGTAGCGACGTGACTCCCACGTCGCAACAGGATTACATAGGAAATAGCTCCCTGCACACACAGCAGGTGTGGGAAAGTGTGTTTGTTGACCAATATAGCGACGTGTTTCCCACATCGCTACATTAAATGCTTTTTTTTAAAAAAATTTATTCACGCTAGATTTGTTTTGTTTTATATATTTTATATAATTAATTAATATATAATAAAATATATATATAATAAATTTATATATAATAAAATTTATATAATAAAATCTATAAAATAAAATTTATATAATAAAATCTATAAAAACTAATTTATATAATAAATTTGTATAAAATAAATTCATATAATAAATATTATATAATAAATTCAATTAAATAAAACCAAAAATTTAAAATTAATATTTTAATGAATTAAAATGTAGAATATTTTACATAAAAATAAATTTAAAACAAATAAAATACAAAATGTTTTTAAGAGGGATCATCCGGAAAATAATTATCCGGATTAAAATCATCAGCCACCCCATCATCCTCCGGCTCTTGAGGAGGAGCATTACTATAATTTCCTCCTCCTTGCATAAACCATCTCATTTGCTCCTCCATCTCAGCTTGCTTCTTCATAATGCCCTCCATCTGTCGCGCATGCTGCTCCTCCATATCAGACTGCTTCTTCTGCATCATCTCGATCTGGGCCTCACTTTCGCGTCTCGCCAATTGCCTTACTAATTCAGTTTGTTCCTGTGTCAGATTTGGTTGACGCGATCCACCCTCTCCATCCTGAACTCTTTGAAATAGATTGCGGTCACCACGTCTATAGTTGGCCGCCAAATTTCCAGCACCAAAAAAGCAACCATTAGGTCCTTTTTCTTTAATAACCTCACACCAAATATAGTGATCAACATCCGCGTTAAGCGGCTCCCCCTCTGCTGGCATGTATTGAGGATTATTTTCCAGAAAAATGGCAAGTCGGCTATCATAATCTTCCTGCACACATATTCAATAAAAAAATTTAAGTTAAATATTTAAATGCATATTTAATTATACTAATTAAATATGTATATACTATATATTAAAATATATTAAAAAGTTTCCACGTGATTTTCACGCCACAGCTTATGATTTGCCACATGATTTTAACGTGGCAATTTATCAATTGCCACATGAAATTCACGTCACAAATTTTGTATTAATTTAAAAAAAATAAACAACGTAAATTTCACTTACAAGATACGACTTCGTGCGCTCGTCGACAAAACCTCCCGATCTCCTTGTCCGGGTCCTCGAAATCAGCTCAGGCATCAATGGTTTTCTCCCCAACTCCTTAGCCTAAATAATATAATTAAAAATAATTAGTAAAATATATTATGAATAAAGATGTAACTTAAAAGTTTTAAAATTTTTACCAATCGTCGGGCATGCTCGGCGGTGCTAATACTTCCAACTGTGTTGACACAACCGCCCTTTTCAGATGCCCTCATCTTTTTAAAAGTTTCTGATTTAGCCTGGAATTCTGGACTCCTCCAATATGTAACAAGCTCATGAAAAACCTCCTCGCCTATCCAGTTAGGACGGATACCATGAAGCTCATAATTCTCCCTTACTCGCCGCAGCATATCAGACATTCTTTTAGAGCATCTGGTATTGAAAAGTTTCTGAACACTTTTTTCACTCAAAGGATCCCACACACATTTCTCCTGCAATAATGTTGTATGACATTAAAATAAAATGTTAAGTAATTATAATGAGAATTTTATTTAAATAACTATAACTAAAACAATAAATTAAATGCATAACCTATATAAATAACAATACCTTAAACATTCTAAACCATTCATCTTTATTTTTGACGTCCCCATAGCTCTTAAAAGCTGATTTATACATCTGCTGAATTATATAGTTAACAACCCTAGCAGCAGTCCGACTCGGCGTAAAACTGAAACGAAAAATGAAAATGTTAGATATAAATTTATAAAAAAAATGAAAAAAATGTATACATACTATAAAAGTTTTTAAATAGGAAACTTACTTGCTTCCTTCGGGCTGAATCCAAAATCTGCCGTCAATGACATGAATCTCATCGGGATCATCCCTCCCACGAAGATCAGCTCCATCTATCTCATCAACTGCCTCATCAACCTCACATGTTGGTACATGTGTGGGATGTGGGGTGCGTGAGCCTCCAACCTGTGTGGGGCGTGGACTAGGAGATCGCCCAGCCTGTGTGGGACGTGGACGGGGAGATTGTCCAGCCTGTGTGGGGCGTGGACTAGGAGATCGTCCAGCCTGTGTCGGACGTGTACTGCTGGACCCTCCCGTCTGCTGGAAGGATGAAGTCACCTGGATGGGATATGAAAAACCAGATCCTCCAGTCTGCTGGAAGGATGAAGGCATGCCAGTATGGGAGAATGGAAAGCTGGGCGGGGGCACACCAATATGTGTGAATGGAAAGCTAGGTCCTCCTGCCTGCTGGAAGGACGATGGCACACCAGGATGCTGGAAGGATGGAGGTACCGCTGAGTACTAGAAAGATGCAGGTACCCCAGGCGGGAATGTGTGGGAGGAGAGTAATGGGGTAAAAGCCTGAGTAATGGCTAGAGACATAGGATCAACATAACTCTGAGGGCGGGGACACGCGGCTGTGTGAGGCGCGTCACATACTACTATCCTCGGACGTTGGGACTTCCTACCACTATCTTTACTCTTAGGTGGCTTGTTACCTATTTTATTATTCACCAACAAAGATAATAAATTCATTAAGATCAATATATATTCATTAACACTAAATAGATTATTCATTAACGCATAATTAGATATTTAATAGATATTCATTAACACATAAATAGATATTCATTAACACATAAATAGATATTCATTAACACATAAATAGTTATTCATTAACACATAATTAGATATTACATTCAATGTTTAGTTATTCTTCATCTTCGCTATCCATATCATTCTCTTCATCATTCTCTTCATTATTGTCATCGGAAGCAATCTCTTCATCATTCTCTTCGTCATTCTCTTCATTATTGTCATCGGATTCAAACTCTTCATCATTCTCTTCATCCACATTATTTTCAACCAACAATATAGATGCATCAACTTGATGTCCCTCAACAGTTGTGTCATTCAAACTTGTAATGTCTTCAGCTGCAACCACTTCATTAATTTGATCAACATCATCAACTTGATAGGCAACATCTTCTACTTGATCGCCATTTTCAATATGACCTTGGGGTTTTGTTTTTATTACAACACACCATCCTCTTTTACGTGTCACAAATGAAGGATAAGGTACATAATAAACTTGCCTAACAATATTTGACATTATGAAAGGATCATACTCTTTGTATTTCCGGTTCATTTGAATCTCAACAGTACCGTATGACCTGTCTATTTTGGTACCTCTACTTGGATCATACCATTCACAATAAAACAAGACAACTTTATTTTCTGAATCCAAGTAATGGTATACCAACTCGTAGATATGTTTAATAACTCCATAAAAGTCATCTTCACCACCATCTGTAACTCTTTTTACAAATACACCACTGTTTATGGTTTTTTCCCTTCGGTCCATGCCTCAGTGTGAAACTTATATCCGTTCACGAAGTATGTGTGCCAATCATTTGCGCTTTGGATAGGGCCTTCTGCCAAGTTTCTCAAATGGAGTATTTCTGGAGTTGGTGGAAACACAGTAGACAATCTTTGCTTGAACCATAAGGGAAATTGAGCATGAATGACGCCGGATGTTGACTGTACACCGGTACTATGAAAATAGGCATTGTTAAATTCCCTACAAAATATACACCATAAGTTAAATAAGTTTGGTATACAGACATTGTCAACAAAGGTAAAAAAACTATTGGGTAAACTTACTCAAGGTATTGTTTAACTTCAACGCAGTTGATCAAGTCATGGACATGTGCGGATTGCATTTCTTTCTGGGTCAACCAATGCACACTCTTCTTTCCAGAAGGTCGACCTGGAAGACTGAATACTGATAAGGTGAATTGACTCCTCTGGTTGACATTTACCGGATTCCGTATGGTTCTAAGAGTTAACATCAAGTGATTGAAATAATGACTGCAAAAATGTGATGTTTCTCGATGCAGGTAATGTGCACATATAGAACCTTCAACTCTTGCTTTATTCTTCACTGATCACTTTGAATCACCCATGAACCTTTCAAACGGATACATCCACCTATATTGAACTGGTCCACCAAGAAAAGCTTCATATGCAAGATGCACAGGTAAATGTTCCATGGAGTCAAAGAAACCAGGCGGAAATACTTGTTCCAACTTACAAAGAATGATTGCAATGTTTTGGTCCAACTTCATGATGTCTTCCACTTTTAAAGCTGACGCACAAATATCTCTAAAAAACTGACTAATTTCAGTTAGTGGATCAAGAACATGTTTGGGTAGCGAGCCAAATGCAATTGGTAACAATTGTTCCATGAAAATGTGACAATCGTGACTTTTCATTCCATGCAACTTCCCAGTGTTAGGGTCAGCACACCTTGATAAATTTGATGAATACCCATCGGGCATTCTCAAATCTTTTAGCCATCGACAAACAGCTTTAGCTTCTTTGGAAGTCAGAGTGAAACAAGCCTTGGGTTTTAATAACTTTCCATTCGGTAGAGGCTTCAACTCCAACTCTCTTCTGTTACACCATTTTTCCATGTCTTGTCTGGCCTTTTCATTATCTTCCGTTTTGCCTTTCACATCCATCACTGTGTTAAATACATTATCAAAAAAATTCTTCTCAATATGCATAACATCTAGATTATGGCGCAACAAGTTATCTTTCCAATACGGGAGGTCCCAAAATATACTTCTTTTTGTCCAATTGTGCGTGACTCCGTATCCTTCAATTCGGCATTCTTTGCCAGTATCTGTAAATTTTATAACAAACACAATATATTTTCAACAAATACAATACCTATTAAACAAATTTTATAAACAAACATATCAACAAACATATATACCTATTAAATCTATTTAATATATACTACAATACACAAAAATAACTTACCTCTTCTTCAATCTACTCCTCCTTCTTCAATCTACAACCTTCTTCAATCTACAACTTTCTTCAATCTACTAATCTATACAAAAAAAATCAAAAATTAACAACAAAATATATAATAAAATTATAAGAAAATAAAAAAAATATCAAAATAACCTTAACTACCTTTGATTCAAAAAAAGAATTGGGATTGAATTGATTTGGGAGAGAAGGGTTGGATTTTAGGAGGAGATAAGGGTTTGGATTTGCAGAGAAATTGGGTTTTTGAGTTTGCAGAGAGTAAGTTTCATGAATGGTGGTGGGGGGAAAGTGAAATGGCTGGATTAATAGACAATGTAGCAACGTGGAAGGCGCCTCGCTAGTTGCCACGTGACATACACGTCGCAACATGGCAACGGTCACATACACGCCTGCAGAGCTGCCACTGTGTCACATCAATGGAACGTTGTTTTTGAATTTTAAATGTAGCGACGTGATAATAACGTCACAACCAAAATTTTCATAAATTTGAATATTCCCCCCATTTGAACGTTATGGGGTGTGGTGAATTAATTTATGTAATTAATGTCGCGACGTGTATCCCACGTCGCAACTGTTTTTCACATTATCCCATGTCTGACTTCTAGTCACTTTAAAGCTGTAAAGGGATTTATTATTAAAATATAGGTGGCGATGTTAAGGTCACGTCGCAACAAGAATTTTCTAGCCATGTGTAGTCCACGTCGCTAATTATGTCGCTGGGGAGGAGTTTTTTGTAGTGGTTATAACGGTGTGCAAAAATAAAAATAAAAAAATACAATATTTTATAACAGTTATCATATACTATTATTAATGTTATTATTATGACCTATCATTTTCTAAAAGTTTTATTATACCAATTACTAAAATATAGTAACCGATAAACAAAAAAAAGTATTGCATTAAAATAGTATTTTTATATCACCTTTAATGAAGAGTTAAAAAGATAGAAAAAAGTAAAAAATGAAAAGTTGTAGGTGATTATAGAATAGAAAATAGATTTTTGGGTTAAATATACAAAATCCCCCTGTAATATAGGCGAAATTTGCTTTTCCCCCCCTGTAAATTTTTTTTTTTCGAACACCCCCTTGAAATATAAAAATACTATGTCTTTTGCCCCCTAAGTGTAAAGTTTATCCCCCTGTAATATTTTTTTGTTTGATTTTCCCCCCTAGATTTGGTGTTTAAATTACACGCTTAGGGGGTAATGCAAACAAAAAAATATTACAGGGGGGAAACGAAAAAAAAATATTACCAGGGGGTAAAGCGAATTTCATCAATATTACAGGGGTGAAAAGTAGTATTAACCCTAGATTTTTATATATTTACAATAATTTACAACAAAATATATTATTACAATTAGAATTAAAATAATATTAAAATTAAAAATAAAGTTAAAATTTTAATATTTTTTAGAGTTATGCATTTTGATTTTTAATGTGTTGTGTTAATTATAAGAATATATAAATTATTTTTACAAAATATATTATTTAATTGATCTATGTAGTGTTTAATAAAACTCACTATTTTTTTAAAATAAAGTTAAAATATAAATAAAATATTTTTTCTTATTTAAATTTAGAAATAAACTATCACGTGTATATCAAAAAATTCATATATGGATTACATAGGAAAAAAAAAAGACAATGATATTTATAAATGGTTCTTAATTATGTAAACAACTATATAGGAAACTTTCAATGTTAATACAATTACAAATAATTAAAATGATAAATTTATCAAATCTCTAATCTAATATAAGTATCATCACTTACAAATTGACTAAATAATCTACAACATATTTAACTATATAAAGTTAGAGAAAATTATAAATTATTAAAAACCTGTAAGCCAACAAACAATTATATTATACTTAATTAAAAATAAGTTAAAAATTTAAAAATATAGTAATTTGATAAAATACAAAAGTTCAGCAAAATAATTAAAAAATACCTTTAATTTCACGTATAAATTCTCTATAGAATCCATGGCATTTTGGTTCCTAATAAAAAAAGAAATAATAGAAGAAGAAAAATTAAATAATATGATAAATTGATAAAATACAAAAATTTTAAAATGTTAAAATACCTTAATTTCATGTAGAAATTCTTCATCCATGGCATGATGATTCCTAATACAAAAAAATTAATAAATTAATTTCATGTAAAAATCCTTCCTCCGTAGCATGTTGTTTCCTAATACAAAAAATATAAACAAATAATAGAAGAAGAAAAATTGAACAATATACTAAATTGATAAAATAGAGAAATTCAAAAATTTAAAAATACTTTATATTCATGTTAAAATCCTTCATCCATGATAGGTTGATTCATAATACAAAAAATATAATTCAACATCATAAAAGTTTAAAAATGTAATAAATTGTAAAAAAATTAAATCAACAATATAATTTAAAAATACCTTAGTTTCATGTACAAAACCTTTATCCATGCCATGTTTATTCTCCAAATAGAATTGATAATGATAATTGTATTGTGAAAAAGAGAATAATTTAGAATTGACTTCAACTTTCATATTTTCATATATAAACTGATGGAGATGGGGTGATACATATGTTTAGAAAGTGGATGAGTTGTAACTTATCACTAATGAGTAACTTCTCTTTTAATTTATTTTAATGAATTAATTACACTGATTTTTATTAATTAAAAAAATCAGTGTGGTTGGTATGAAAAATAAAAATAAATTAATATATATAATGATAGAAAGTTATAACTATAACAATTATATATAATGATGGAAAGATAATTAATGTGGCGTAACTCATAACTTTTCAAGTAATAGGAATAAAAATTCGTAACTCATAGCATATCAATAGTTGTTTTTTATTTTAGAGAATACATTAATATAATATTGCTAAAGATGATTTTGATAATATTTGTTATACCCCAAAATTTGCCCGCATCTTTTTTCAAGAAAACTTCAATCTAAGAATTAAGAGTTTCATATAATCTTGGATTTTTATATCCTGATTTATGAATACTTGGTTTTTAGAATTTTTCTTATACGGTATTTTGGCTCGCTGTTGAATTTATTCTGACGCAAACGCCAGTTACTGTTTATTACTTCACACACGCTATTTATTTGATATTAATTTACAGATAAATAGTACTGACGCAATTGGTACAGAGATAAATCTTTTGCAGGCGCAGAGTCCGGGGATTCAGACTGTACTGGTAACAAGTAAATTATTATTATCTTTTGTTTCCCACTAATTTTTGTACTATATTCCATTATTTTCAAAATCTTTTCCTTTCTTTTCAAATCTCTTTTTCAAAAATCAAATCCTAACTTTATTCTATACATCTCTCTTTTTTCCAACACTATCATACACTTTCTTTCAAATCTTACTTCCACTCAAATTTTCCTTTTGTACGGAATCACTTCATTCTCCAACGTCTCTGTCCTTCTTTTTATTCTATAAATACCTTTCATTTTTTCCATAATATCTCACATCAAATTCTAACTCATCTCTCAAATTTCTACTTCATATTCATTCTCTCTGCATCCCCCGGCAAAAATGGCGAAGCGGATAGAGACGTGTTTTCTTATGATCATCACCGTCGTGGTGGTAATCATGTCCTTCTTCTGTATGCATAGCCCTGAAAAATGTGGACCTGGGATGTTGACACTCCCAATCATCTACATGTTATTGTTTGTAGCATGGGTTATTAATCGTCATTCTTAAAGTTTGCCGTATCTCTTATTTCTTAATGTACCGTTTACTCGTCGTACCGTTCATTATAGTATGTAATATTTGTACTGTCAGTATTAAATGTTGTACTATTTGTCGTATTGTTGCTTAATTATTCAGATAATATTTTCTGTGTTTTTTGCCAGTTAAATATTTATTTTTCTGTGCATTAAATGATTTTCAGGGTTATTATCGATAATTTTGCTCGCATACAGTATATATTATTTATTTATTACGTCTGTGTTTTTCTAACAAGTCATGTAAATAAATTTTCAACATTAACATAATCAAAAAACAAAAAGAAAATATTAACTTTGACTGTTGAATCTTCACCTTAACTGCTACACTAATACCTGAACAGTCAGTTGATAGTCAAACCGCTGACAGTGCAATTCTCCGTGTTTTGTACCATCAATCAACTCAAACTTTTGCATTTCAAAATTCCAAGATTTTTGTCCTAGAAGTCTTCTGAATATCACATGATTAGCAGAGACTCAGCACTGCACAAAAATCAGGTACCCTTAACTGTCTCCTACATAAACAGTCCCTGACTAGGGTTTCTTGTTTTTTCCAGGAGAACAAGTTTTTGAGACTTCAAATGGATTTCATGGACCTCCATATATCTCAAAGTACCATCATACAAATTTTCAAACTTCAATTCGCTCAGACGCACCGTCAGCAGCTCAAACAGTCAACAGACGACCCGTTTGACCAAAAAAGTCAACAGACAGTCAAAAATGAAATTTTTTGTCAACGTCCATATTTTGTCAAAGGATTCATCATTTGATCATTGGATGATCATAATTCATCAAGGAAATATCAAAAATCAACAAAACCCTAAGATTCAAAATTAGGGTTTTCTCCTAAAAAGTCAACTGAACTTTGACTGATCATAACTCTCTCATCCTTCATCCAAAAAATTCAAACCAAAGCTCATTTTGAAGGAAATTCAATTATCTTTCAAATTCAATTGGTCCCATGGTCATTAGGTTCACCATTTGAAAAATATGAACCAAGACATTACAGGTCATTTTCAAAGTCAACAAAAAGACACTTTTTTCAAAAGGACACACAAGGAGCATGGAAAATCATTTTGACATGAGACTAAAGACATTGGTTAGAGGACTCTTTTAGGTTTCCAAAAAGTTCAAGATCTCCTTCATATGATAAAAATTGAGGGATTTACACCTTGTTGAAGTTGGCTAAATTTTGGGAAAATGCATGAAACCAACATTGATCAAAAATGTAGTTTTTCCAAATGGGGCCTAATTTTCATAATCCAAACATGTCTACCATGATATAAAGGGCCTCCCACGACCAAGACAAAGACCACATCATTTTTGTTCCATTTTTGATTTAATTTTATCATATTTAAGATTAAATTTAAAAAGGAAAATGGAAGGATAATGCATAGCTTAGTTTCTAAGCATGACTCATCAAAGAATCTTCAATTTTCTGCAGCAAGAGGAAGTACAAGGCAAGAGAAGTGAAGAAGAGCAAGACTTAGTCAAAGTTTCAAAGATTTTTAATATTTAAAAATCAAAGTTTCAACAAAGCTCATCAATGCTTCTAGCTTAGTTTCTAAGCACCTCTTGGCTTATAAATGAAGCAGCATACTCCACAAATACAACACACACGAAAATATAGCCAAGGCATAGCAAGAAACTTCACAAAATTTCTCAAAAATTCCATAAACTTTGTAATTTTCAATTTCTATATTCCAACCATTATCAATACAAACCAATTGTTCTAATCATCTCCTGGAACTTAATATAGTAAGTTAGGATCAATAATCATGGCTACATGCTCATAGAACTCTTGTTTCAAAAGTAACATATCCATGCATATTATCAACTTTTAATATCTCTACTATAAGCAAGTTTAAACAAAATCTAATGCCTTTGCTGTCTTTTTGAGATCATATGGGGTAGATTTAACGTCTAACATGTGAGCTTAAAGCCCTGAGTCATGGGATGCCATGGTTGAAGCTCAAAGCTTCAACCTTTTCGTTTTCATACTTAACGTGGTCAAATGAGAAAACTAACCTCACCATTGGATTCAGGAGGTCGTATTTAGTAGATCTGGGCCATTGTGGTTTTTATTTTCATGCGTTTTTGTAGGTTTCAAAAATCCAGAAATTCGAAGGTGAAATCCGCAGGAAAATCCGCAGGTACCAAGGAGGAAGATGATGAATAGTAGAGGAGACCTTTTAACCACACGCGTGGCAATTCCTCTTCCTCCCATTCGCTGGTCAACCAGCATGGACCCCATTTGGAATGTTTGAATTCTGAGTGATCACATGCAGCACCTTTATTCATGTGCACCATGCAATCATAATCTGAGCCCTTGGATCCTCTCAACTTTTCATCTAACGCATCAAAATACGCAGCCACACCATAATCCATCATAATCAACCACACATGATCATATCTTTTTATATTTTCTATTTTCATTTTAATTTCTTTGCAAAATTAATTTAAATAATTCTAAAAATCCAAAAAATACACAAAAAATATTTTTAAGTTTATAAAATAATACTTTATTTTCTGATATAAAAATATTTTATTTTTCTTCATAATTTAAATATTTTGCATAATTAATTAGTATATATTTATATATTTGCTTTTTAATTATTTTAACCAATCAAAAAATCATTAAAAAAATTGGTCTTTATATTAAATATAGTTTATATATTATAGGCTAATTTTGTACATATTTAGAATAATTTTCTCTTTAAGTTTTAATTATTTGTGTAATTATTTGTATAATTATATGATTATTTAACTTAATAATTTCAAATAAACTTCAAAAATTCCAAAAAAATTAGTTTTGCTTTAAAAATTAATTAACAAGCACTTTGAACATATTTTAAGCTTAATTTTTAGGTTTAAATTTATTTTCATCTTTTTCTCATTTTAATTAAATTAATCATGCATTAATTCTAATTAAAATAAATCATCAAAAAATTCAAAAACATTTCTTTTATTGTCTTGCAATTTAAATTCCTAGATAAATGTATAGGTTGTCAAATTCATGTAAATAGCGTAGTTTACATTTCCTGCACAATCGATGTAATAGCGTAGATTTACTTTCCGCATTTTACATTTCCGCATTTTAAATTCCAGCACATATAAAACTGCGTGTATGTCAAAGATAAAAATTGAATCGTTAGATCACTAACTTCAAAGATAAAATACCTGAATCAAAACACAATCACCCTTGCACCTCTTAGGGTAATCCCTCTTATACTCTTTTCAAAATCAAAGTCAAATTCTATTGTTTCAAATGCAAAATCGAACTTTCGTTTATATCCGGTGAAAGGATAGTTTTCTAAAGGAAATAGGATAAAGACCTTATAACTTAGGGTAGACCTCCTAATTTGTTTGCTCAAATCAAAATAAACAAATCTCTCATATATCATTGTTTTTCAAAATAAAAACTTTCAAAAAAGACAATACTTTGTATATATCCAAACGAGGATCATTACGAAGTTAACGTTCTTTTTTTCAAAAACATCTTTTGAAAGATAAAAACACTTTGTATACATCCACACAAGGATCATTACAAAGTCAATTTACAAAGGTATTTGAAACCACATACGAGCATTTCAAGGCAATAGAAAAGTGATTGAAAACAAGTGAGCTAAGCAAATTAAAGAGCCCATGGATAACCATGGATACAAAGGGTGCTAACACCTTCCCTTTGTATAGCCTACCCCCTTACCCAGAATTTCTTAA
This sequence comes from Vicia villosa, assembly GCF_029867415.1. Taxonomy (NCBI): domain Eukaryota; kingdom Viridiplantae; phylum Streptophyta; class Magnoliopsida; order Fabales; family Fabaceae; genus Vicia; species Vicia villosa. The sequence goes on along the minus strand of NC_081183.1, from coordinate 18,476,902 downwards.
AGGTCTTTTTTCTGTTTCTTTTATAAACCTTTCCTTAATTGGATAAAATAAAAGTCGGTGGCGACTCTCTGATTTTCAAAAACACAAAAGTAGAAAGAAAAAGAGTCAGTTCGCGTATCTCTCCGCGAGAGGTATGGTAAAAAACCGAGGTCGACAGAACTGGCGACTCTGCTGGGGAATTACTTTCTAAAAACAAAATGTTTTCAAAAGGGGTTACCTTTAGAGTATAGATCATTTCGATGTTTTCAATTGCTTGACTTGATTGCTCTATTTTTCAAAAGGTTGTTTGGGTATTTTGCTTGTGTGAAAGATTCTAACCCGAATCTCGAGATACCTTAAGTATGTGACAATAGACCAAGGAAACTGTACGGCATGTACCGATACGGTTGATCTGGTAGTCACCGTTAGTGCGACACTTTGGTTTATACTGATGTCCCTTGAAAACGATCAAGGAGTATGTTAGGCTTCCGAAATGTCATTAAACACTAATTTGTCTTAGAACCTTTTAGTTGAACTTGACTTGTGACCTATTAAGTGGCTAGCTTTGAAATTGATCGAAGTTAGTTATCCTCGAGGAATATTTTGATCGGCCGTCCGAGCGCCGTATTGAGATGTTACCTCCAAGGATCATAGAACCCGAATACTATTCTAGGACAGGTTTTGACCAACTCAACTTCAGTGGGGGGGGGGGTATCACCTATAAACTTCTTGCAAGCCTTAAACCTAAGGCTATTGTTTGATTTGTTTGTGTGTGCCACATGTTTGACATCATAAACATCATAAGCATCATAAGCATATCATTTTCTCACTAATCATTTCAAGGATCGAAGAGTTTACTTTTGTTCTGTTAATATAGTAATGGCTCCCGCCACTAGAGATTACATCCGAATCAACATCTTAACGGTGCCATCTGAACTAAAGGACTTAATATCAGAATTTCCCAGGAATGCTCAATTCACCGAAAAGCACGGTCACCTACTCCATTTGGTTACCTCAAAATTTAAAGAAGACATGATACGGGTCCTGTTCCAGTTCTTTGATCCCGAACATCATTGATTTACCTTTCCATATTACCAGTTAGTACCCACCTTGGAAGAGTTTTCTGAACTAATTGGATTACCCGTTCGAGATCAACTACCTTTCACTGGTTTAGAAAGGATTCCAAAACCTGAAATCATTGCTGCTGCTTTACATTTGCGAAAGTCAGAAATTGAGTCCAATTGGGAAACAAAGAGTGGAATCCAGGGTTTGCTTGCTAAGTTCTTAATGGAAAAGGCTCGATTACTACTAGAAAACAAAAGTTATCCAGCTTTTGAGGAGGTTGTGGCTCTTTTGATCTATGGGTTGGTTTTATTCCCTAATCCCGACCAGTTCATAAGTGTACACATTATCAACCTTTTCCTAACCCGTAACCCGGTACCAACATTGCTGGGAGACATTCTACATTCTCTACACACTCGTATCATGAAGAAACAAGGAACTCTTATGTGCTGTATACCACTACTAGCTAGATGGTTTACATTTCATCTTCCCCGATCAGTATTGAGAAATGAACAAAGAATGCAATGGTCTCACAGGATTATGTCTTTGTCTCATTCAGATATCCGGTGGAACAACTTCTTTCAAAGAGACATTACTATCATTGATCATTGTGGAGAGTACCCTAATGTGCCACTCCTTGGCATCAAAGAAGGCATCACTTACAATCCCTCTTTAGCTTTACGCCAATTCGGATATGCACGGAGAAACGGTCCTCACGACATGATTATCCGTGGCATTGTGTTTGATTACGAGGATGATTCCCACAGACATCGATGAAGGTTCATACATGCGTGGGGCAGTGTCTATAGAATAGAAAGCAAAAACTTTGGGGCAACGGAATTCTATTCCTATGGAACCTTACCTAAGATGAGTCCGTACTCATGCTCAGAAGTTCATCATGCCATATCCCGCTATTCTACCTATGACTATTGAGCCAGAAGTCGAAGGAGACGAACCTCAAGTTATTCTACATCCGGATATGCCCACTGACCTGGAAGAGTTGCAGAAATCTTGGGTTCAACTAAAAGAGGAAAGAGATACCTTCAAAGCACACTGTCAAGACTATGAGAGAAGATTATTGGAGCTCACCGGACAACTCCAAGAAGAACAGCAGATCAACACATTCCTGGGTGCAAAGAGAAAGCGTCCATGGGAGACCTGAGGGATCATTCATTTTCTTTATTTTTTTCTTTTTTGTAAGCCCGAATGAGGCTGTTATACCCCAAAATTTGCCCGCATCTTTTTTCAAGAAAACTCCAATCTGAAAATTAAGAGTCTCATATAATCATGGATTTTTATTTCAACAAATATCCTGACATATGAAATACTTAGTTTTTAGAATTTTTCTTATACAGTAATTTGGCTTGCAGTTGAATTTATTCTTACGCAAACGCCAAATACTGTTTATTACTTCACACATGCTATTTATTTATTTACAGATAAATAGTACTGACACAATTGGTACAGAGTTAAATCTTTTTGCAGGCGCAGAATCAGGAAACTCAGACTGTACTGGTAACAAGTAGATTATTATTATCTTTTGTTTCCCACTAATTTTGGTACTATATTCCATTATTTTCAAAAATCTTTTCAAATCTCTTTTTCAAAAATCAAATCCTAACTTTATTCTCTACATCTCTCTTTTTCCCAACACTATCATACACTTTCTTTCAAATCTTATTTCCACTCAAATTTTCCTTTTGTACGGAATCACATCATTCCCCAACGTCTCTATCCTTCTTTCCATTATATAAATACCTCTCATTTTCTCATAAAAATCTCACATCAAATTCTAATTCATCTCTCAAATTTCTACTTCATAATCCATCCTTTCTTCTTCCCCGACAAAATGGCAAAGCGGTGGGAAACGTGTTTTCTTATGGTCATCACCATTGCTACGGTGATCATGTCTTTCTTCTGTCTACACAGCCCGGAACACTGTGGACCTGGGATGCTTATGCTCCCAATCATCTACATGTTACTATTTGTAGCATGGGTTATCAATCGTCATTCTTAAAATTTGCCGTATTTCTTATTTCTTAAATGTACCGTTTATTCGTCGTACTGTTCAATATAGTATGTAATATTTGTACTGTCAGTATTAGATGTTGTACTATTTGTCATAATATTGCTTAATTACTCAGATAATATTTTATGTGTTTTCTGCCAGTCAAATATTCATTTTTCTGTGCATTAAATGATTTTCAGGGTTATTATCGATAATTTTGCCCGCATACAGTAAATATTAGTTATTTATTATGTCTGTGTTTTTAACAAGTCATGTAAATAACTTTCATTTTTCACATAAAACAAAAACAACAAAAAAGAAAATTAACTTTGACTGTTGATTTTTCACTCTAACTGCTACGTCAATACCTGAACAGTCAGTCGACAGCCAAACTGCTGGCAGTACAATTCTCAGTGTTTTGTACCATCAATCAAATCAATCTTTCACAATTCAAAATTCCAAGATTTTTGTTCTAGAGGTCTTCTGAATATCACGCGATTAGCAGAGACTCAACACTGCACAAAAATCAGGTACGCTTAACTGTCTCCTACATAAACAGTCCCTGACTAGGGTTTTCTTGTTTTTACAGGAGAAACAAGTTTTTGAGAGCTCAAATGGATTTCATACACATCCATATATCTCAAAGTACCATCATACAAATTTTCAAACTTCAATTCACTCAGACGCACCGTCAGCAGCTCAAACAGTCAACAGACGACCCGTTTGACCAAAAAAGTCAACAGACAGTCAAAAATGAAATTTTTTGTCAAAGTCCATATTTTGTCAAAGGATTCATCATTTGATCATTGGATGATCATAATTCATCAAGGAAAGATCAAAAATCAACAAAACCCTAAGATTCAAAATTAGGGTTTTTGCCTGAAAAGTCAACTCAACTTTGACTGATCATAACTCTCTCATCCTTCATCCAAAAAATTCAAACCAAAGCTCATTTTGAAGGAAATTCAACTATCTTTCAAATGCCATTGATCCCATGGTCATTGGATTCACCATTTGAAAAATATGATCAAAGACATTACAGGTCATTTTCAAAGTCAACAAAAAGACACTTTTTTCAAAAGGACACACAAAGAGCATCAAAAATCATTTTGACATGAGACCAAAGGCATTGGTTAGAGGACTCTTTGAGGTTTCCAAAAAGTGCAAGATCTCCTTCATATGACAAAAATTGAGGGATTTACACCTTGTTGAAGTTGGCTAAATTTTGGAAAATGCATAAAACCAACATTGCTCAAAAATGCATTTTTTCCAAAAGGGGCCAAGTTTTCATGGTTCAAACATCATTTCCATAATATTATGGGCCTCCCACGACCAAGACCAAGCCCATAACATTTTTCTCCATTTTTTGATTTAATCTTATCATTTAAGATTAAATTAAAAAGGAAAAAAAGAAAGGATAAAGCATAGCTTATTTTCTAAGCTAAAGTCTCCACATGGGACTTAATTATGCAGCAAGGAAGGTGAAAAGCAAGTCTATGGCAAGAGTGTGGAAAAATGAAGCAATGGTTGCTTGAATTTTAAGTTTGAAAGTCAAGATTCCAACAAAGACAATTAAGGCTTCTTAGCTTAGTTTTTAAGCACTCCATGGCTTATAAATAGGCTAGCATACTCCAACAATCAAAGGAGAACGAAAATAGCAAGGGGGACAAGTTCAGAAACAAAGCCTTGCTGATAACACACTTGTAATCACTTGAAATTTTTCAAAGAAATTCAAAATTCGAATTTTAATTTCTATCTTGTTTCAGTTCAAATTAAACACTCAAATACAATCCTCAAGTATCATTGAACGTATTCCAATCAATTGCAAGCCTTGAAGCTCACTAAATCGAGCTATACAGGTCATAATTTGTTCAAATCTAAATCAACTCGTATCTGGTCATTCATGCATGTTTAACAAGATGTAGACATGTATTTGTGTTGGGTTTGAGGTCCTAATCATTTCTGGAAACTTAATTGAAGTTTGGACGCCTATACGTAGGATCACCATTTTAGGGTTCGAACCTTTAAATTTGGGGTTTTACTATCCATGCAAAATTATGAACTCTAAATGGTACCATTATAATCGCATGACCAATACGAACTGAACCATGGTATCGCGCCAGATTTATATTAGTGTTTGCTAGTATTCGCTATTTTCAACAGGTGTAAAAGGTTGGAGTTTTTACACCACCTGCAAATGAAAGGTGTAAAAGCCCATCCTGAGGAAGAAGACGATGCGTGGCGTCCTCTGATTGGCTGGAGGGCGCGCGCGTGTTTTTTGAATTAATCTTGGATTCTGTGTTTTGCAGGTACATCACGTGGTATGGTCCCTCATGCTGGTGACCATCAGATCCACTAGCCAGCTCATCCAACGCACCAGACAAGTGATCCACACCATAGACCACACTTATCCACCACACCTGATCGTATCCTTTTATTTTTTTTATTTCTATTTTAATTTTCTTTGCAAAATTATTTAAAAATAGTTTTTAAAAATCCAAAAAATACACAAAAAATATTTTTAGACTTCTAAAATAATATATTATTTTCTGAAATAAAAATATTTTATTTTTCTTCAAAGTTTCAATATTTTGCATAATTAATTAGTATATATTTATATATTTGCTTTTTAATTATTCTAACCAATCAAAAAAATCATAAAAAAAATTGTTCTTTATATAAAATATTGTTTATATATTATAAACTAATTTTGTACATATTTTGAATAATTTTCTCTCTAAGTTTTAATTATTTGTATAATTATTTGCATAATTATGTATTAATTAACTTAATCAATTTCAAATCAATTCCAAAAATTCCAAAAAAATTAGTTTTGTTTTAAAATTAATTGACAAATATTTTGTACATATTTTAAACTTAATTTCTAGGTTTAAATCTATTTTCATCTTTCTTTCTTCATTTTAATTTAATTAATCATGCATTAATCATAATTAAAATCAATCATAAAAAATCCAAAAAAAACATGCCTTTTATTTTTCTTGCAATTTAAATTCCTAGATAAATGTATAGGATGTCAAATTCATGTAAATAGGCTTAGTTTACATTTCCTGCACAATCGATGTAATAGCGTAGATTTACTTTCCGCACTTTACATTTCCGCATTTTAATTTCCAGCAAATATAAACTGCGTGTATGTCAAAGATAAAATTGAACCGTTAGATCACTAACTTCAAAGATAAAATATCTGAATCCAAACACAATCACACTTGCACCTTTTAAGGTAATCCCTTCTCATTCTTTTCAAAATCAAAATTCTACTGTTTCGAGTACAAAATCGAACCTTTTGTTTATATCCGGTGAAAGGATAGATTTTTAAAGGAAATAGGATAAAGACCTTACAACTCAAGGTAGACCTCCTAGTTTGCTTGCTCAAATCAAAACAAACAAAATTCTCATACACTGTTGTTTTTCAAAACAAAACTTTCAAAAAAGACAATACTTTGTATACATCCAAACACGGATTATTACAAAGTTAACGTTCTTTTCAAAACATCTTTCGAAAGATAAACAAGCATTTTGTATACATCCACACACGGATTATTACAAAATTCAATTTACAAAAGTATTTGAAACCACATATGAGCATTCTAAAGCAATTGAAAAGTGATCGAAAAACAAGTGAGCTAAGCAAACTTAAGAGCCCATGGATAACCATGGATACAAAGGGTGCTAACACCTTCCCTTTGTATAACCTACCCCCTTACCCAGAATTTCTTAAAGGTCTTTTTTCTGTTTCTTTTATAAACCTTTCCTTAATTGGATAAAATAAAAGGTCGGTGGCGACTCTGTGAATTTTCAAAAATGCGAAAGCATTAAGCGATAAAAAAGAGTCAGTTCACGTATCTCTCCAGAACAGAGGTATGGCCCGGATAAAAACGGAGGTCAACAGAACTGGCGACTCTGCTGGGGAAATACTTTCAAAAAAAACAAAATGTTTTCAAAAGGGGTTACCTTAAGAGAATAGATCACTTTGATGTTTTCAATTGATTGACTTGATTGCTCTATTTTTCAAAGGTTTGTTTGGGTATTTTGCTTGTGTGAAAGATTCCAACCCGAATCTCGAGATACCTTAAGTATATGACAATAGACCAAGGAAACTGTACGGCATGTACCGATACGGTTGATCTGGTAGTCATCATTAGTGCGATACTTTGGTTTATACTGATGTCCCTTGAAAACGATCAACGAGTATATTAGGCTTCCGAAATGTCATTAAACACTAATTTGTCTTAGAACCTTTTTAGTTGAACTTGACTTGTGGCCTATTAAGTGGCTAGCTTTGAAATTGATCGAAGTTAGTTATCCTCGAGGAATATTTTGATCGGCCGTTCGAGCGCCGTATTGAGATGTTACTTCCAAGGATCATAGAACCCAAATACTATTCTAGGACAGGTTTTAACCAACTCAACGTCAGTGGGGAGGGTATCACCTATCAGCTCCATGCAAGCCTTTAAACCTAAGGCTATTGTTTGATTTGTTTTTGTGTGCCACATGTTTGCATCATAAGCATATCATTTTTGCACCAAACACTTCAAGGATCAAAGAGTTTACCTTTGTTTTTGCAGGTAATGGCTCCCGCCACCAAAGATTACATCCGAATCAACGTCTCAACGGTACCATCTGAACTAAAAGACTTAGTGTCAG
>NC_081183.1:18391710-18469088 GCF_029867415.1 Vicia villosa | reverse complement strand
CAGGCCTTGACACGGACATCGTAGTTCATCGCCTGCCAATCAAAGAAGGTAGCACTCCAGTCAAACAAAAACTACGAAGGAGTAGGCCTGATATGTCAAAAAAGATCAAAGACGAGGTTGAAAAACAGTTCAATGCCGGATTCCTAAAAGTTGTAAGTTATCCTCCTTGGATAGCTAACATCGTGCCTGTACCTAAAAAAGACGGGAAAGTCAGAATGTGCGTGGACTACAGAGATCTGAACCGGGCAAGCCCCAAAGATGATTTCCCTCTACCACACATCGATGTACTGGTTGACAATACCGCTCAATGCAAGGTATTCTCCTTTATGGACGGATTCTCAGGGTACAATCAAATCAAGATGGCACCCGAAGACATGGAAAAAACAACCTTCACAACACCCTGGGGAACCTTTTGTTACAAAGTAATGCCCTTTGGTCTGAAAAACGCAGGAGCAACCTATCAACGTGCAATGGTAGCGCTATTTCATGATATGATTCATCAGGAAATAGAGGTGTATGTCGATGACATGATTGCAAAATCCAACACCGAGGAAGAACATTTGGGTCATTTACACAAGTTGTTTGACAGACTCAAGAAATACAAGTTGCGACTGAACCCAAATAAGTGTACCTTTGGAGTAAGATCCGGCAAACTCTTAGGTTTCATCGTCAGCAGCAAAGGTATTGAGGTTGATCCCGCCAAGGTTAAAGCCATTCAAGAAATGCCTATACCTCGTACTGAGAAACAAGTCAGAGGATTCTTGGGACGTCTAAATTACATCGCCCGATTTATTGCCCACATGACTACTACTTGTGTGCCAATCTTCAAACTGTTGAAGAAAGATCAAGTGGAAAGGTGGAATGACAAATGCCAGTTAGCCTTTGACAAAATCAAAGAATATCTCCAAAAACCTCCAATCTTGTTGCCACCTGTGGAAGGCAGACCTCTGATAATGTACCTAACTGTGTTAGAAGACTCAATGGGGTGTGTACTAGGACAACATGACGAATCCGGCCGAAAGGAGCACGCAATCTACTATCTTAGCAAAAAGTTTGCCGATTGTGAAACAAGATACTCACTACTCGAAAAAACTTGTTGTGCCTTAGCTTGGGCGGCTCGCCGACTAAGACAGTACATGCTAAATCACACCACTTTCCTAATCTCCAAGATGGATCCCATCAAATACGTGTTCGAAAAACCTGCTCTCTCTGGAAGAATAGCGAGATGGCAAATGATCTTAACAGAATATGACATTCAATACACTTCACAAAAAGCAATCAAAGGAAGTGTGGTAGCTGATCATCTGGCTCATCAAGCAGTGGATGATTATCAAGCATTGAACTTTGACTTCCCAGACGAAGACATTATGCTAGTCAATGACTACAAACAACCAGGACCAGAAGAAGGACCCGAGCCAGGATCCCGGTGGACTATGGTTTTTGACGGAGCTTCTAATGCACTTGGCAATGGCATCGGAGCTGTGATCATTTCCCCCGCAGGAAGTTACACACCGTTCACTGCCAGATTATGCTTCAATTGCACTAACAATATAGCCGAATACGAAGCATGTATTCTGGGTCTTAAAGCTGCAATCGATCTAAGAATCAAATTCCTGGAAGTCTACGGAGACTCGGCCTTGGTAATCTACCAAGTCAAAGGGGAATGGGACACGAAGCACCCGAATCTAATTCCTTACAAAGAATATGTGCTGAGTTTGATTCCTTACTTCGAAGAAATCACTTTCGAACACATCCCACGCGAGGAAAATCAACTAGCTGATGCTTTAGCTACCATGTCATCCATGTTCAAAGTCAGGTGGGACAACGAGGCGCCTATGATCACCATCTACAGGCAAGATGAACCATCCTATTGCAATGAGATCAATACCGAAGGAACCGAGGAAAAACCATGGTTCCATGAAGTAAAAAGATATCTCGAAGCTCAGGAGTACCCTGAAGGGGCATCCATTAACGACAGAAAGTTTCTAAGGAGATTTGCTGCCAAATTCTTTCTAAGCAATGGAACCCTATACAAACGCAACCATGACTCGACTTTACTTCGCTGTGTAAACAAGAAGGAAGCAGAACAGATCATGGAAGAAATACACAATGGTGTCTTCGGTACTCATTCCAGTGGACATACAATGGCTAAAAAGATCCTGAGAGCAGGTTATTACTGGTCTACCATGGAAATAGACTGCCATCATCACTCCCGAACATGTCACAAATGCCAGATATACGCTGACAAAGTACATGTACCTCCAGTTCCATTAAGCGTCCTGACGGCTCCTTGGCCTTTTGCAATGTGGGGTATTGATATGATTGGAGAAATCAAACCTACTGCCTCCAACGGACATCGCTTTATCCTGGTCGCTATTGACTACTTCACAAAGTGGGTAGAAGCAGCTTCATTTGCTTCTGTTACCAAGAATGTGGTGGCCCGGTTCATCAAATACAATCTCATTTGTCGGTACGGCATCCCTGAACAGATTATCACGGACAATGGCACAAATCTAAACAACAGAATGATTACTGAACTTTGCACACAGTTCAAGATCAAACATCATAATTCTTCTCCATATCGACCAAAGATGAACGGCGCGGTGGAAGCTGCCAACAAGAACATCAAGAAAATCATACAAAAAATGACAGTAACCTACAAAGACTGGCATGAGATGTTGCCTTTTGCTCTTCATGGTTATCGCACATCTGCGCGTACTTCAACAGGGGCAACTCCATTCTCCTTAGTCTATGGTATGGAGGCAGTTCTTCCAATTGAAATTCAGATTCCTTCCCTAAGGATTATGAAAGAAGCCAATCTAGACGAAGACGATTGGATTCAAACACGGTTGGACCAGATAAACTTGATTGATGAGAAAAGGCTCGCAGCTATTTGTCATGGTCAGCTATACCAAAAGCGTATGATCAAAGCCTTCAACAAAAAAGTCAAAAGTCAAGCATACCGAACTGGTGGCTTGGTTGTCAAACGCATCATCTTACCACAAGGTGATCCCAGAGGCAAATGGACTCCCACCTACGAGGGACCATTCATAATCAAGAAAATATTCTCCGGCGGCGCCATGTTGCTTACCACCATGGATGGCGAGGATTTCCCACACCCTGTGAATGCTGACATAGTCAAAAAATACTTCTCTTAAAAAGAAAAAAAACAGCTCGCTAAGTTGAAAACCTGAAAGGGCAACTTAGGCAAAAAAAAAAAATGAGCGTCTCGGTGGATTGAAAACCCGAAAGGGCGGTCCAGGCAAAAATTAGAGACTAAACAAATATTATCCCGGTAGGCTGAAAACCTGAAAGGGCAGCCTAGGCAAAAGTTAGGGAATGAAGCATACAACTATGTTCCGTTCAACCGCCTACTCACCATCAAGATTCAACACCTCAAAGACACCGATCAGTCCAATCACTTTCTTCCAACAAGTGAGGGATGAGATGCTCGAGGACAGATTGGCAATAGCAGAGTTGAAACTTGACTGGATTGTTTTCACATAGCTATTTATCTTTATAAATATTTTCCAAAACTTTCTGACAATTTCCTACTTCTAGGATTGTTGTCTCCCTGTGCTAACCAGCCTATCATGGCTCTTTTTCAAAAATCAATGCAGCTTAGGCTCAAAAATCACTATTTTCACTTTTTCTGTTTTGAATACGTAAACGTCCCAATGATAATTTTGAATGAACATGTGCATTTGAATATGATTGATGTTTACCAGGAAAAACAGGAATAGCATTCAGGAAATGTCCCAATTATCTGGACATCATCCCATCAGAAGAAAACCACCAAGAGAAACGCATTTCTCAGCAAATTCCTCAAAAAGATTTTCTCTTCAAAAGAAGTCTTATCCCCCAGCAGGGTTGTTCCAGATTACTATCTTCAGAAGGTGTGATCCCCGCACCCGGACTTGGTCAGATAGTGCATCGGAGGATTATGCATCTTCCTCATTCCCATTTGAAAGGGCATCAGAACTTCCAGCTACCTTTCATTCTCAAGAGATATTCAAAGATCCTTCAACAGAATACCAGGGTTCTCAAAGAATTTCCCCAGCCAAGGGTACTCAAACAAGACAAAAGATCATCAACGATCACAATATAGTCATATCCAGATGACTGGCGGAAATTTATTTTCCCAAATAAAAGCTCGACATCTCACATTCATACATCACATATTCATATTCATACATCATACATCATACATCATGCATCATGCGCATATTCATACGCATATTCATACACGACATAACATGCCTATTTCTCCTTTAGCTCATATTACATGCATCATAAACATTGCATATCACTAACTTGATTTTTCAGGTAGACAGATATCTTCAACAAAGATATTCTCAATCACATGCAGTGTTCACCTGAGTTCCATGAACGGTTCTCTCAGATATAATCAAGCCGAAGATTCATTCTGATCACTAACCAACTCAAAAACAGGCATTGCAGATCTAAAAGCGATACCTCAGACGATTCCAGAACGATCTACTATCAAAGATCTAAAGCGATAACTCAGACGGTTCCAGAACGATCTAGCATTACAGATCTAAAGCGATACCTCAGACGGTTCCAAAACGATCTAGCATCACAGATCTAAAGTTGATACCTCAGACGGTTCCAAAACGATCTAACATTGCAGATCTAAAGCGATGCCTCAGACGGTTCCAGAACGATCTAACATTGCAGATCTAAAGCGATACCTCAGACGGTTCCACAATGATCAACTTCCAAAATCTAAATCGGAAAAACTTTGGACAAGTTCCGTAACGATTATCCTCCAAGACTTAAAGCAGTAACCTTGGACGGTTCCGAAACAGTCAACACAAAGACTTTCAAATCCTTCATCAAGATATAATCAATGGATTCATTCTGATGAACAAACCCTCAACCCATTTATCAGGTGGCATCTGAAAGCCCATCTCAGGTAATGTTCCAATCTGCCAACACCATTTCGCAGACGACATTCAAATGCAACTTCCAACATCTCTTCTGATCAAGGTAAGTGCAAATTTTCAGGGCATCTAAATATTCAATCATCTTCTACCTTCAGATTTCAGACAATCTCTTCAGGTTTAAGAAGATTGAATAGGGGCAACTATTATACCCCAAAATTTGCCCGCATCTTTTTTCAAGAAAACTCCAATCTGAAAATTAAGAGTCTCATATAATCATGGATTTTTATTTCAACAAATATCCTGACATATGAAATACTTAGTTTTTAGAATTTTTCTTATACAGTAATTTGGCTTGCAGTTGAATTTACTCTTACGCAAACGCCAAATACTGTTTATTACTTCACACATGCTATTTATTTATTTACAGATAAATAGTACTGACATAATTGGTACAGAGTTAAATCTTTTTGCAGGCGCAGAATCAGGAAACTCAGACTGTACTGGTAACAAGTAGATTATTATTATCTTTTGTTTCCCACTAATTTTGGTACTATATTCCATTATTTTCAAAAATCTTTTCAAATCTCTTTTTCAAAAATCAAATCCTAACTTTATTCTCTACATCTCTCTTTTTCCCAACACTATCATACACTTTCTTTCAAATCTTATTTCCACTCAAATTTTCCTTTTGTACGGAATCACATCATTCCCCAACGTCTCTATCCTTCTTTCCATTATATAAATACCTCTCATTTTCTCATAAAAATCTCACATCAAATTCTAATTCATCTCTCAAATTTCTACTTCATAATCCATCCTTTCTTCTTCCCCGACAAAATGGCAAAGCGGTGGGAAACGTGTTTTCTTATGGTCATCACCATTGCTACGGTGATCATGTCTTTCTTCTGTCTACACAGCCCGGAACACTGTGGACCTGGGATGCTTATGCTCCCAATCATCTACATGTTACTATTTGTAGCATGGGTTATCAATCGTCATTCTTAAAATTTGCCGTATTTCTTATTTCTTAAATGTACCGTTTATTCGTCGTACTGTTCAATATAGTATGTAATATTTGTACTGTCAGTATTAAATGTTGTACTATTTGTCATAATATTGCTTAATTACTCAGATAATATTTTATGTGTTTTCTGCCAGTCAAATATTCATTTTTCTGTGCATTAAATGATTTTCAGGGTTATTATCGATAATTTTGCCCGCATACAGTAAATATTAGTTATTTATTATGTCTGTGTTTTTAACAAGTCATGTAAATAACTTTCATTTTTCACATAAAACAAAAACAACAAAAAAGAAAATTAACTTTGACTGTTGATTTTTCACTCTAACTGCTACGTCAATACCTGAACAGTCAGTCGACAGCCAAACTGCTGGCAGTACAACTCTCAGTGTTTTGTACCATCAATCAAATCAATCTTTCACAATTCAAAATTCCAAGATTTTTGTTCTAGAGGTCTTCTGAATATCACGCGATTAGCAGAGACTCAACACTGCACAAAAATCAGGTACGCTTAACTGTCTCCTACATAAACAGTCCCTGACTAGGGTTTTCTTGTTTTTACAGGAGAAACAATTTTTTGAGAGCTCAAATGGATTTCATACACATCCATATATCTCAAAGTACCATCATACAAATTTTCAAACTTCAATTCACTCAGACGCACCGTCAGCAGCTCAAACAGTCAACAGACGACCCGTTTGACCAAAAAAGTCAACAGACAGTCAAAAATGAAATTTTTTGTCAAAGTCCATATTTTGTCAAAGGATTCATCATTTGATCATTGGATGATCATAATTCATCAAGGAAAGATCAAAAATCAACAAAACCCTAAGATTCAAAATTAGGGTTTTTGCCTGAAAAGTCAACTCAACTTTGACTGATCATAACTCTCTCATCCTTCATCCAAAAAATTCAAACCAAAGCTCATTTTGAAGGAAATTCAATTATCTTTCAAATGCCATTGATCCCATGGTCATTGGATTCACCATTTGAAAAATATGATCAAAGACATTACAGGTCATTTTCAAAGTCAACAAAAAGACACTTTTTTCAAAAGGACACACAAAGAGCATCAAAAATCATTTTGACATGAGACCAATGGCATTGGTTAGAGGACTCTTTGAGGTTTCCAAAAAGTGCAAGATCTCCTTCATATGACAAAAATTGAGGGATTTACACCTTGTTGAAGTTGGCTAAATTTTGGAAAATGCATAAAACCAACATTGCTCAAAAATGCATTTTTTCCAAAAGGGGCCAAGTTTTCATGGTTCAAACATCATTTCCATAATATTATGGGCCTCCCACGACCAAGACCAAGCCCATAACATTTTTCTCCATTTTTTGATTTAATCTTATCATTTAAGATTAAATTAAAAAGGAAAAAAAGAAAGGATAAAGCATAGCTTATTTTCTAAGCTAAAGTCTCCACATGGGACTTAATTATGCAGCAAGGAAGGTGAAAAGCAAGTCTATGGCAAGAGTGTGGAAAAATGAAGCAATGGTTGCTTGAATTTTAAGTTTGAAAGTCAAGATTCCAACAAAGACAATTAAGGCTTCTTAGCTTAGTTTTTAAGCACTCCATGGCTTATAAATAGGCTAGCATACTCCAACAATCAAAGGAGAACGAAAATAGCAAGGGGGACAAGTTCAGAAACAAAGCCTTGCTGATAACACACTTGTAATCACTTGAAATTTTTCAAAGAAATTCAAAATTCGAATTTTAATTTCTATCTTGTTTCAGTTCAAATTAAACACTCAAATACAATCCTCAAGTATCATTGAACGTATTCCAATCAATTGCAAGCCTTGAAGCTCACTAAATCGAGCTATACAGGTCATAATTTGTTCAAATCTAAATCAACTCGTATCTGGTCATTCATGCATGTTTAACAAGATGTAGACATGTATTTGTGTTGGGTTTGAGGTCCTAATCATTTCTGGAAACTTAATTGAAGTTTGGACGCCTATACGTAGGATCACCATTTTAGGGTTCGAACCTTTAAATTTGGGGTTTTACTATCCATGCAAAATTATGAACTCTAAATGGTACCATTATAATCGCATGAACAATACGAACTGAACCATGGTATCGCGCGAGATTTATATTAGTGTTTGCTAGTATTCGCTATTTTCAACAGGTGTAAAAGGTTGGAGTTTTTACACCACCTGCAAATGAAAGGTGTAAAAGCCCATCCTGAGGAAGAAGACGATGCGTGGCGTCCTCTGATTGGCTGGAGGGCGCGCGCGTGTTTTTTGAATTAATCTTGGATTCTGTGTTTTGCAGGTACATCACGTGGTATGGTCCCTCATGCTGGTGACCATCAGATCCACTAGCCAGCTCATCCAACGCACCAGACAAGTGATCCACACCATAGACCACACTTATCCACCACACCTGATCGTATCCTTTTATTTTTTTTATTTCTATTTTAATTTTCTTTGCAAAATTATTTAAAAATAGTTTTTAAAAATCCAAAAAATACACAAAAAATATTTTTAGACTTCTAAAATAATATATTATTTTCTGAAATAAAAATATTTTATTTTTCTTCAAAGTTTCAATATTTTGCATAATTAATTAGTATATATTTATATATTTGCTTTTTAATTATTCTAACCAATCAAAAAAATCATAAAAAAAATTGTTCTTTATATAAAATATTGTTTATATATTATAAACTAATTTTGTACATATTTTGAATAATTTTCTCTCTAAGTTTTAATTATTTGTATAATTATTTGCATAATTATGTATTAATTAACTTAATCAATTTCAAATCAATTCCAAAAATTCCAAAAAAATTAGTTTTGTTTTAAAATTAATTGACAAATATTTTGTACATATTTTAAACTTAATTTCTAGGTTTAAATCTATTTTCATCTTTCTTTCTTCATTTTAATTTAATTAATCATGCATTAATCATAATTAAAATCAATCATAAAAAATCCAAAAAAACATGCCTTTTATTTTTCTTGCAATTTAAATTCCTAGATAAATGTATAGGATGTCAAATTCATGTAAATAGGCTTAGTTTACATTTCCTGCACAATCGATGTAATAGCGTAGATTTACTTTCCGCACTTTACATTTCCGCATTTTAATTTCCAGCAAATATAAACTGCGTGTATGTCAAAGATAAAATTGAACCGTTAGATCACTAACTTCAAAGATAAAATATCTGAATCCAAACACAATCACACTTGCACCTTTTAAGGTAATCCCTGAAAAGTGATCGAAAAACAAGTGAGCTAAGCAAATTAAAGAGCCCATGGATAACCATGGATACAAAGGGTGCTAACACCTTCCCTTTGTATAGCCTACCCCCTTACCCAGAATTTCTTAAACAAAGTGTGTATCAGAACATATGAGGGATAAGAATGTGTTAGAGCATATTCTTCCACGAGAATATCAGAACATTCTTCCTTCTTGCTTCTGATCTTTGAAGCTTCACAGCACTAAGCTTGCTTCAATTTCCAAGAACATGCTTCTTTCTGAAATAGCATAATCTTCATGTGTTTTCATCTCTAGCCAATCACATGTTATTCATGTATTTGCTTCTTATGCCAATAACATCTTCTTATGCCAATCCTGCAAAGATATTATCAAAGACATAGAACTTGCAAAATAGCGTTAGAAATGTTAAGACTTAATCCCAGCAACTGATAATATAAATCACATCAACTATCACATTTTTCCCCTTTTTGTCATAACATCAAAAAGCATATAAAAGATTCAGATGAAAAACAAACAATATGGAGAGAAGATAATGTTTCATTGATCCATCAAAACATATCAGAAGATACAGAAGATGCAAGAAAACAAATGTAAGAACAAAAGAAACAACTAAGACCAAAGGACTACGACTAGCCTAGCTTAGAAACTATCTTGGCCAGAAGGTCTTGAATCTCAGAGGTGCTTTCAGAGTGCTTCTTCATGAAGGTTCTGAATTCCTCATGTGTTTCATCATGCTTATCCAAACGAGAAGCTAGAGCATCTTGGTTCTGTTGAAGAGCCTTGATAGCGTTCACCAGAACTGAAGGTTCAGCAGAAGAAGCTTCACAGCTATCATTCAGAGGAATATCATTTCCAATAGAAGTATTTAACATGAGAACATCTTCTTGATTTTCCTGAATAGGACTTTTCTCAGAAGGATGATTCTCAGTATCTTCATTCTCAGCATTAGCTTCTGACACAGAAGCATCTTCAGCATATTCTGTAGTAGGGATCTCAGAATCTTCATTCTCCAGAGCCTTAAGAATCTCAGCCAGATTCTTTGGAGGAATGGGAGCAGCAACTTCTAAAGGATAAACAACTTCTGGAAACACCATATTTGGTGCTTTCTCTGAGGGATTCTCCCTTAGCCAGTTGAATATCGACTGAAAATCTCCAGTCAGAACAGAATATGGAGGCTTCCATACGACCATAGTTAGGCATGGTTCATCTTCCAGCTCATCAACAAATATCTTCTCCTCAAGAGATCTCCAGTTTCTGATTGGATGGTGATACTTACCATCATCAAGCTCCAAGAAACAGCCAGGAGAACCAGATACTTCAGCCAAGTATCTCTTCTGGATGTTCATAGCATCAAATTGAAAATCTTTTCTAAAGCTATTCCATAAGCCCCGAGTAGCAACATGATCCAGCTTGGAGTCATGAGCAGCTCTCAAAATTTCCATCCTCTTTCTGAACTTCAGATTAAACAAAGCAAAATCTATATCAATGGAGGGTTCAGGAGGGTTAAAGGTGAAACGATAGTCAGGGTACAGATGGGAATAAGGGTTGGATTTTCTTGATGGTAAAGAGTGGGTTAAAGAGGGTGGAGATTTTGTGGTGAAGGTAGATGAAGATGGAATATCAGAAGGTGCTGGGAGAATGGCATTTAGTGGTTGGGGTTCAGAATAAGAGTAGAAGGAGGTGGTTGGAAACTGTTTGGGATAGAGAAAGAGTTATGGGGTTCAGATGGAGTTTGAGAGAAATGAGCAGCATTATATGCACGAAAAGATTCGCTGATGTGCTTCTCACGGTAATCTTTAGTTTGTACTTTGAGAGGATCATAGATAATCTTCTGCTTCTTAGCTTGCTTAGCATCTTCTTCTGAAGCTTTTCTCTTTAATCTCTTTTCTTTTTTCTTCTGTTCTTTCTTCTCAACTCAGCCAGAGATGGAAGAACTCTTCCTCGAATCCACGCAAGATCAACAGAAGATTAAGCTTTGACACAAGACTTCAAATAACGCTTAAAAGATTTGTCAAGCTCTTCTTTGAACAATTGAGTAAAACTCTCAATAGGAACTCTTCTAGTCAGAATATCTGGAAATATTCTTGGAGTAGAAGTTACCTTCTCAATCAGAAGCATCCTTTGTAAATCAAAAGTATTCAGAATATGTCCTTGAATGACAGTAAAGAAATTGGGCGTACCAACAGATCTCAGAATATCCAACAAGTCACTTTCTATCAGAATGTTTGAAATCATTCTGGCAAGAGAAATGATGTTCTTCTTGAAATCTGGATACTTCTTGCGTTTTTCATCTCGTGATTCTTCAATATTTGTCTTCAAATGTTGAAATAGAATGCTTGAGATATTAACCTCAGTACCTTTTCCAATGCAGAAAGGAACATACTTCTGATCTTGATTAACATAAGTAAAGGCAAGAGATTGCTTTCTATGATAAAGAGATCCCAGAATAATCTCAGCCCAAACTCTGTAGAACGGCTTCAACGAAGTAGTTTGATGAGATGCAAAACTAAAAGAAGTAGACAATTCTTTATCAACTATTTCCCAATCAACTCTACCAGGAATAGCATCTGTGATTCCCTCAGAATCATCAAGACTATAGAGCTTCCTTATCATCTTCTCAGTTACCACAACTTCATGCCCTAACACGAAGGAGATGATAGCAGTTGGAGTAACCGTTGCATGAACCCAGAAATCCTTAACCAGAAGAGGATACACTGGTCCAACCAGTCTTTCAAAGTAGTTCGACCAACCTTGTTCCATCGTTTCATCATTTGTATTGAAACCATGTTCCCTCAGATTTTCAAAATCTACCATTGTTTCGCAAAGAACTTCCAGTTCAGTTGTAGGAATAGAACAAGTCTTCAATGGAGCGTAGCCATATTTGTGTTGAACAAGATGAGCAGACGACATTTTTCTTCTTTGAGTACTTGAAGAAGAAAGCATGGAGATTCTCTGAGGTTCAGTTTAGAACTAGGGTTTATTCAAACAACGAAAGAGAGAGAGAGAGAGAGAGAGAGAGAGAGAGAGAGAGAGAGAGAGAGAGAGATGAATGAAGAGAGAGAATGTAAAGAGATGAAATGAATGTGGAGATGATTATATATAGAGACGGATTCGAAATGAAATGCAATACGTGTTTGAATGAATATGATTATAGAAAACATGAAATCAAATGCATTTAATGAGAAATGACGTTAGGAGAGATAACGTAATATTTGAAATGATTTGCACAATTACCTAGGGCGGCGTCTCATCAACTGCACGCGTGCTTGTCCAATTAGACTGAACACGTGTTCCTCTTCTGGAAAATTGGTGACAGCTATTTTGCTTTAAAAGAGATTATGAATCAACTTAAATAATGAAACGTTAGTAATAACATAATTTAAGTTTAAAGAACTTCTTATAAGAAGATAAACCAAACACATTTCAGAACTTATCCATATGTCAGAAATTCTGATCTTCTCATTCTGGGCATATATCCATACTGATATTCTTCAGAATAAACTTAAACCTATCTTCAGCAAGGGGTTTTGTAAAAATATCAGCCCATTGATGGTCTGTATCCACAAAGTTTAAAGAAAGAACACCTGTGAATACAAGATCACACTCACAAAGATGTTTTTGATTCATGGCAAACTCAACAAGCATACAAGCAACAAGGCACAAGCAGAAGAACTCAAAGAAAAGCAAGCATTGGTCACTTATGACAGAGCAGGTCGACCTACTATGCATATAGGTCGACTCAACACAAGCAAAACAAGAAGAATGCAGAAAAGCAGCAGCTAGGTCGACCTACTGTCAACCTAGGTCGACCTAAAATGGAGAAAATTTCATACACTTCTGCTAGGTCGACCCACACATCAACTAGGTCGACCTAAACTGAAGAAATGTCCCAAAACGCATTTGAAGAGAATTCTGGTCGACCTACTTCCCTAACAGGTCGACCTAACTGGGAGCAAATATCATTCAAAGCTAATGCACCTCTGCTAGGTCGACCTAAGCACTACAAGAGGTCGACCTAATTGATCAAAAATGCCAAAAATTTTGGTTTTCTCTGCTCCAACTTATAAGCTCTCATATATATTGTCCAAGGTTCATTATTGCAAAAACAACACCAACGACTGAAAGATACACAAAGGCTTCTCATCTTCGTTCTTCATCATCTCCAACACAATTACACATAATCATTCTTGCGTTGAGGGTTAGTGATCGAGTTCGATAACGTCCATGGAACGGAATTGAAGATTCCTAGTGGGTGAAGATTTGTGGGGTTTTTGGTGAATAAAATCATAGGGTTTTGTCCTCCAAGATAGGTGATTCTTGGGGGGTTTTATCAAGAGGTTTCATCAAGGATCCATCTGAGTGTGAAGATTGAAGAACAAGGGTTCAAGGCAATTCAAGACACTGCAGAAAAGGGATCAAGTGAAGCTCTTGGAACACCTTGATCTGACTCAAGATTAAGGGGGAAGAAGATTCAAAGGATCGACAAATTTGGTTTATTGTTTATCGCTTTGCTTTCTTCTTTGTATAAACTGCTTTCAACATTAATGGAAGATTTCCCAATTTCAATTTGGAATTGGGGGCAGACGTAGTCGTAGCAAGGACGATCGACGAACTGCCTGAACAAATATCGTGTTCTTGTCGCTTTTATCTTTTCATTTATGTTCTGTTCATATTTGGTCATTGTCGCACCCTAAATTTTGACCCAAGCTCTTTCATCTGATTCATTTGCATTAGCATATCAATTCAACTGCATCCAAAATAAATTTCGACTCCGCACATTTGCATTTTTAAATCAATGTTTAAATTCACAATTGATTTCTCATTATTTTATTTAATAATCATTTTCTTTTTCTTTTGTTCTTATTAAACATTGCATCTTTATTTACCTATTAATGATTTAAGCTTGCATTCTCTTTTCTGAATTTTTCTTTTACTGGTTTAATGATTAAATTGACATTTAATTATTATTATCCATTTAATTTAAAATTAAGAAGGAGATATGTGATTCGTATAATAGGTATAAAAAAAAGAGAAAAAAAAACTTTTGTTACATAATCTTATCTTTTATTGCTATACAAATCAAGTCTGTTGCACAAAAAAAAACAAGGTAAGAATGTTTCTTTCATGGTCATCATCGATTTTCATGGGCTTTGTTTCATCCATCATCTACACATCGTGTGCACCGCAGAGATAGTGCACAAAAACTCCAAGGTTTATGCTGCTCCAATATGAGAGCCTGCATACCACTGCCCCATCACCATCAACCTGCAGTAACAAGCCAAAACCTGCACATAGGATGCCAATGTTACACCAAAATGGTTAAACCAAAACCTGTATACGAAAATAACAAAATCAGTTCCCAAATATGTTCAAACCTATCTCAATTTTCCCCCCAAAACTACCTCATCCCACCTATAAAAACAGAAGATCAACAGCAAGAAGAAAGGAAAAAAAAAAGCCACGAAAATTCCTCTAAACCTCTGCTAAACTCAAAACCTCTCCCCTATCAACACTCTCATAACAAATCCCTCTCAAACCTATCCATAATTTTTGCCCAGAAAGACACACAATTAACACTAATCTCCCTTCATTCACCACAAACCGCAAAACCGAATACACTCAAACTTCGACACCTCCATAACCTAACCTCACAACCTAACATCACGGCAGCACAGCATAACCGAACAACATATACACAAAACTCGGACACAGCATCAAGCAGAAGAAGAACCGCAAGGAGCACAGAGTCAGAACAATTTCAGAAGCGAATCCAGAAGAAAAACGAGCATACTCAGAAGAAGAAGAAACACAGAGAATAGAAACGAAGCAGAGCAAAGAAGAACAGGTACCTGGTTTGTTGTTTTCGTTTGATTTACGCTTTAAGACACATGTTGTAATTTGTAATCGAATGGAATCAATCGATTGGGGCTGAAGGGATCAATTTGGGGCTTAGGTTTCTTGCTTGAGTATGATTGATTTTGTCTTCACTATGTTTTATGCAAACTGAACGAGATTGTGAGATTGTAAGCGAGAGAATCACGAGAGTGAAGAGAGAAATAGCGCGCGAGAGAGATGCGAGGTTGAGAGAAGCTTGATTTGTTGTTTGTCTGAGTGTTAATGAAAGCGAATCGTGAGAGATGATTTTGAGGTCACTATGCTTTTTACGCCATTGTTGTTGTTTGCTAAGAAGAGATAGTAGAGAGACAGAGAACACGACGAGAGGGAGAGGACTATTCTTGGGCGGCTGAGGTGTCCCCTAGGTTTTCTTAGAAAAAACCTTTCCTCTCTTCATTTGGGCCGGGTCTGTAAGGCCCCAAGTTTGTTAACACCCCACCTTGGCATCTTCATGCTTCAAAAAATATAAACAACTTTGGGCTCAATCTTTCAAGGGCCCATCGCCCCAATCTCTTTACACCCTCCATTTTCAAATAAAAAATCACCATCTCTTTTATTTATTTATTATATTAGTTTTTGTTAAATTGCTATCATTTTCTCATGCCATTATGCTTAGAACATATGTCAAAATCCCAAAAAAAAAAAAACCAAACAATTTTCATTTAATAAAACTCCTCGATCCAACGTCGAGTCCATTTCACATTCTCACAAAAACTTCAAAACAATTTAAATTCATTATTTCATTTTTTCGCCCAAGCGCGAAGTCTTTTCATTGCCCAAGTGCGAATCTCATTTCAAAAATTGTCTTTTCCGCCCAAGTGCGATTAGACCCATTTCATAAACCCTAAAACGCTTGATCCAACGTCAAGTTGTTAATCTTCTGTTTTTAACTATATCAAAGTGATCAAGTGACAAGAAGTTCACACCTCTTGAATACCTTTGATCCTTTGAATCAAATATTAAAAATCTTTCTTAATTAAATCAAAGTGATTAAGTGACAAGGGGTGCACACCTCTTGAATACCTTTGATCCTTTGAAACCAAACGATTAAAAATCTTTCTTAATTAAATCAAAGTGATTAAGTGACAAGGGGTGCACACCTCTTGAATACCTTTGATCCTTTGAAACCAAACGATTAAAAATATTTCTTAATTAAATCAAAGTGATTAAGTGACAAGGGGTGCACACCTCTTGAATACCTTTGATCCTTTGATTCACGATTAAAAAATCTTTCTTAATCAAATCAAAGTGATTAAGTGACAAAGGGTGCACACCTCTTGAATACCTTTGATCCTTTGAACCAAAAACATCCTTCATAGAATTAACCAACAAACTCGTAGTTTTTATTCGAACTACGATTGCTCTGACTTTCCCATTGCACGAGGGAATACGTAGGCACAAGATACAAACGTCTTGGCGAGCACAATAATAAAAAAATAAAAATCCTTTTCCTTTTCCCTTTTATCGATTAATAAACTAAAGAATGCAAACATCACGCAAACACTCATTCATAAAACTAACTAAATGGGTCCCATCGAGTACGATGGAGGTGAGGGGTGCTAATACCTTCCCCTTGCTTAACCGACTCCCGAACCCTAATTTGGTTGCGATGACCATCTTATCCATTTGTTTTTATTCATGGGTTTTATTCGACAGTTTCCCTTTCCTTTCTGGAACAAATAAAGATCGGTGACGACTCTGTTCTTTTTCGAGTGTGTAGACACCTCGAGTATTTTTTTAGCGCTGCAGAATTGGCGACTCTGCTGGGGAAAGTGAATTAAGTCCTAAGAGAGTCAACCCTAGTTTAGTTTGTTTTATATTTGAGTGTTTGTTTTTGTTTGTTCCTTCTTGTGTTCTTTATGCTTATGTTCTTTATGTTTACTCTTGTGCTATTTATGTTTCTTTACTCTTGCTTTATCGCTTTTATTTTATTTCTGTATAAACTCAATTGTGGGTATGGGAATGATATTTGAGTGAAGCTCTCAACCCGAGCTTTTGAAAAACAAGAGAAAAACATAAGTTAGGAGGTGGTTGTGTAGTGCTAGTCCCCAAGGTGAACACCTTGAATGGCTAATACGAAAACCCCACTTGGAGGAGACTTATTCATGAGATTTGTCATAAGATGGTTCACCCGTCGCATGGCGAAAATCTGATTTCGTCGTTAATTCCAAGGACCTTTAGAACCCGTTCCATCTGAAGAAGTTATGTATCGATCCCCAAGGTGCACTCCTTGTATGATGGGTACAATAACTTCGCCTAGAGGTTGCATACTCATGAAATTCGTTATAAGATGGTACAATAACCTTGTGAGGGGATTTTTGGGTAAAGAACTAAGAACTATCCTAACTTAAGGAGCCTTCCGATAGGTTCTTCTATTACCTTGCTTTGCATCCAACATTGCATGACATATCATTTGCATCATGCATACATCCATGTTGTCCTTGTACCTCATTCCAACTGTCTCTTTCATCCAGTCACCATCAATCGTCAAGCTGATTCCCAGGCATCCTTATCAGACGCGAAGTCTTACTCGACATAAAGATGGAAGACCTTGAACAAGAGAATCATGAATTCCGTGATGAAGTAACTACTCTTCGAGTTGGGGTGGAAAGATTGACTGCTTTGGTGGAAAGCTTAGTGGCTGCTCGGAATCAACCGTCACCTCCTTCATCTCCTCGTGCCACTCAAACACAAACTGAAGTCCAGACTACTACGATTTGCAAAGTTTCTACTGCTACTGTTTCTATGGCTCCTATCACTGGTCTCTCTCACTATCAGATGCCTAATGGCTACCCTGGGGGCATGTCTTACAACTTTGTGCCAGAGGGATACCATCTTGTTACTGGAGCTGCTCAAACTACTCCTATAATGACCGTGATTCCACCCCCGGTACATACCGTGCCACAAGCTGAGGAACCCATTTACCAAGTTGAGCCCAATGAAAGAGGTGAAGTTTATGATGATTTCCAAGATCAATTCCAAGAGATGCGAAAGGAGATTAAGGCCCTCAAAGGGAAGAGTTCATTTGGAAAGAATGCTTATGATATGTGTCTTGTGCCAAATGTGAAAATACCTGCCAAGTTTAAAGTGCCTGATTTTGAAAAGTATAAAGGGAGTTCGTGTCCTCAGAGCCATTTGACCATGTACTGCAGAAAGATGGCCACTCATACTGATGATGATAAGTTATTGATCCACTATTTTCAAGATAGTCTAACTGGTGCTGCTTTGAAATGGTATATGGGATTGGATAGTACTCATATCAGTTCTTTTGATGACCTTGTAGAAGCGTTCATTCGACAATACAAGTATAATGTCGACATGGCTCCTGATAGAGACCAACTCCGATCCATGGCACAAAAGAAGAAAGAGTCTTTCAAAGAGTATGCACAAAGATGGCGTGAGGTTGCCGCCCAAATCTCTCCTCCTATGGAAGAAAAAGAGATGACCAAAATGTTTTTAAAGACCCTAAGCTCATTTTACTATGAAAAAATGGTTGCAAGTGCTCCAACCGACTTCACTGAAATGGTGAATATGGGAATGCGACTAGAGGAAGGCGTACGAGAAGGACGATTGATTATGGAATCTGGATCGTCGATTGGAACCAAGAAATATGGAAACAACTTTCAGAAGAAGTGGGAAGATGAAACTATTGCTTTTGCAATTGATGGTGGAGAGTCTCATAACTCACGTTCCTACCGACCCTTAGCTTATCAGCAAGCACCATTCATATCATACGATCAGTATCCATATGTTACGGCCGTACAATTCAAGCAACCATACCGACAGCCTTGGGCATCTCCTCCTCATAATTCTTCACAAAATGCTCCTCAGAATGCAGCTCAGAATTAGAATCGTAAACGGAATCAGAATAAACCTCAAAGGAACCATCAGAAGGAGGATCGTCGCATTGACCCAATTCCAATGACCTACGCTCAGCTATGGCCATATCTAATCGAGAGTAAAGCAATAGCTCCCAGACCAACCCGACCTGCAAAGTTTCCATTTCCCAAGGAATACAATCCAAATGTCAAGTGTGATTTTCACGATGGGATATCAGGTCACTCCATTGAAGATTGCAATGTCCTGAAGGAAAAAGTTCAAGATCTGGTTGACAAAAAGATACTCTCTTTCAAGGATATTGGTCCTATGCCATGATCAGTGCTGAGACACCAAGAACATTCCTAAAACCAATGGGTCAAAGCAGATCATTGAGCCACTTTTTATCACTTGCATTTACTTTTCTTCGCTTGTTTGCTAAGTGTTTATTTGCTTTTGAACATTGTTAACTTTAATGGTAATATTAATGAAATGAGCATGCAAGTTTTGAATTGGTCCATTCGTATTCACTCTTTCTTCCTTTTATTTTATTTTGTTTCCTAAAAAAAAAAGAAAAAAATTATGTTTATGTTTCTCCTATTTCCTTTTCTCTACCATACTTTTGTTTAAGCAAGTATTGGAGGATGACGATAAACAAAATACCCAATTTGCATCAGTGTGCTTTCAAATAAAACTTTGTTGATGATGTACAGGCATTCTTTCAAATCCCCAAACACTGGAGATATAAGGATGATAATCCCTCGTTAACCCCTTTGAGCCTTAGAAGTAGGTGTTTTCTTTCTGCACGCAATTGAAACCCTTAATCAAAACCTGGGGCAGGGTAGTTGTTCAGTTAAAATGACTAATGCATATGATTTCCAAGAGAATCATTTCATGGGAACCATTCCCGACCAAAGGTTCAACCGTATCCTCTCTTCGTACACTATGTCGAAGAAGTAATGAATATTCAAAACTCATAACGGTTGTCTTTCCTGAACCATCAGTGGGGCAGTCATACTCCTCTCTAATCATTGAACAATTGTCACACAAGTTGTTCAAAAAAAAATCATTCAAAAGAAAAGCCCGCTAAGTCAAAACCTAAAAAGGAGACTTAGGCAAAAAAAATTTAGGGATACAAAAGTCAAAATAAAAGAGATCAGAAGATCATTATCAAAAGAAGAAAAGCAAAAACAAACTTGTGTGACTTCCAAAGAAGAATAGGTGACTGTCACCTTAGAATCCATTGGTTCTCAAGCATCATTCGTAACTCCTCTTGGAATTTGAATACATGTGTCAGTTAACTGAACTTGGGACTGAAGTACATCACGAAGAATGGGTGGGTTTAAATCAAATTTTGAGCCTATATCCTTTGTTTCTCAAACCGTGAACCTGGCCACGTTACAACCTCCGAAAGTCCTAATTGAAGCAAAATTTCTTTTGAAAGCATACTAAAGCAAGGTTGCGATAACCTGACTTCTAAATATTTGCTAATCATTTGTTTTGATACCACGTTATCACATCATCTTTCAGATATTGAATTTCAAACTTCCATTGCATCCTCATCAGGATTTATTCATTGAATACCACAATTTCATTTCAATAAATGATTTGTTTTCAAAACTTGCATGCACGTCGCATTAAAATTACCACTTTGAATTGAATAGTTTCATCTGCAAGCCAACACTTTCCATCAAGGAAGTTTCGATAATGAAAATCAATTGAAGAGCCTAAAGTGGAATCATCAGGGTCGCATCACTTCACAAGTCCTTCACTCAGGGGCACTCCATTCCAAAGTTCCAAGCACTAGGGCAATTCATTTCAAAGGTCTCAAACATTGGGGCATGTCATCTCAGGATCATCAGTTTGAATCCAAATTTTGTTGAAGCAAGTTTCTCCATATACTCAGCATTCTGGGGCAAATCAAGGCCAAGATCTCTCCTACAAGCAGTCAAAACAGACTATGTCATATCAAGCGGCCCTTAAGCTCATACTTGGTGTTGGGAATCATGCTTGCACAAAAGTCCTACCAAAGGACCTCTTCTATTTCACAAAGTGTACCAGAGAACCTTTCTCATGCCCCCCATTGGGACACCCATTGAAACATTCAGCCATAACATGCATTCATTAATCATATAATCATGCATATAATTCATGGGGCACCTTCCATATCACCTACGATCATAAAGCTCAATCTTGCTCGGTATTTTCCACTAAAAACAAAACTCGACCCACCATAGGTACCCAAAGAAAAATTTTGATACCCATTGGCACACGTCTAGTAAATTCATAACTTGCATTGATCAACCATCATGCATCATTACGCGTGCATCAATTTGCACAAAAGAAAAAATGTCTCATGCATAAGCAAAAAGCATGCATGGATTCATAATCCCCAACGATGTCACTACAATCATTATTTTCTTGATAATCCATTGATTGAACATGCTCGTTAACCCTTTTCCAACCCACTGGTTGAAATTGATCATTTACCTTCTAGTCTTCTGAATCAACCTACTGGTTGAGAACTGTTCTGTTCATTTTTGTCAGCCCACTGGTTGAATTTAATCATGGATCGTATTTTTCAATTATTGTCAATCCACTGATTGAAGATCACTTGTTTTGTCAACCCACTGGTTGAAGTTTATCTTTTTTGTGTCAATCCACTGATTGAATATCACTCATCTTGTCAACCCACTGGTTGAAGTTTGTCTTTTTTGTGTCAATCCACTGATTGAATATTATCTTGTTTTGTCAACCCACTGGTTGAAGTTTGT
Organism: Vicia villosa; assembly: GCF_029867415.1. Classification (NCBI taxonomy): domain Eukaryota; kingdom Viridiplantae; phylum Streptophyta; class Magnoliopsida; order Fabales; family Fabaceae; genus Vicia; species Vicia villosa. Next base: position 18,447,440 of record NC_081183.1, on the reverse strand, counting down.
CTTTTTTGTGTCAATCCACTGATTGAATATTATCTTGTTTTGTCAACCCACAGGTTGAAGTTCATCTTTTACGTGTCGATCCACTGATTGAATATCACTTGTTTTGTCAACCCACAGGTTGAAATTAATCATTTTTCCTGTCAATCCACTGATTGAACATCATTTGCCTTGCCAACCCACTGGTAGAAATTTATCGTTCATCTTGTTAACCCGCTGGTTACAGTCAATCATTTACTTTCCGTTTAGATCAAATCAACCCACTGGTTGAAAACAGTTTTTCTTTGTCAATCCGCTGGTTGATGGAGTCAACTCACTAGTTGACGACAAATTTATTCCACATTCATTAATCCACCGGTTAATGTCAGTTACGTAGTTGTCTTAGAATCGACTCACAAGTTGATAACATTTTGTTTTACCTCCATCAATCCTTTCATTTTTCTACCATCAGTAAAAGTTGGTAGTTCACCTTCAGTAAACGTCGGTGATTCTTTTGTTTTCCTACCTTCAGTAAAAGTTGGTAGCCCACCTTCAGTAAACGTCGGTGATTCTTTTGTTTCTCTATCATCAGTAAAAGTTGGTAGTTCACCTTCAGTAAACGTCGGTGATTCTTTTGTTTTCCTACCTTCAGTAAAAGTTGGTAGTCCACCTTCAGTAAACGTCGGTGATTCTCTTGTTTCTCTATCATCAGTAAAAGTTGGTAGTTCACCTTCAGTAAACGTCGGTGATTCTTTGGTTTCTCTACCTTCAGTAAAAGTTGGTAGTTCACCTTCCGTAAAAGTTGGTGTATCTTTCATTTTCTCTACCTTTAGTAAAAGCCGGTAGTTCACATTCAGTAAAGGTCTGTGTATCTTTTGTTTCTCCACCTTCAGTAAAAGTCGGTGCATCCTTTGTTTCTATACCAGTGGGGTATTTTATGGAATTAACTCACTAGTTGATATTTTATCGATTCACCGGTTGATGTCAACTTGCTCTTTTGTTTAGGCTCAATCCACTGGTTGAGAATCAACCCTTCGTTCAAATCCCCACGAAGATCACTCTCCATTTTCATATCCCCAACAAAAATTCATGCATCCATGCATTCATGACATATTCATCGCGTCAAGGGTCAAAATTCAGGTCACTTAGTATTTAATTACCTTTCGCCTTTGATATCCCGAAGATCAAAGTCGTTCGAGCTATCTGGCTAAAGATAATTAAATAGGGGCATCTGTCGCACCCTAAATTTTGACCCAAGCTCTTTCATCTGATTCATTTGCATTAGCATATCAATTCAACTGCATCCAAAATAAATTTCGACTCCGCACATTTGCATTTTTAAATCAATGTTTAAATTCATAATTGATTTCTCATTATTTTATTTAATAATCATTTTCTTTTTCTTTTGTTCTTATTAAACATTGCATCTTTATTTACCTATTAATGATTTAAGCTTGCATTCTCTTTTCTGAATTTTTCTTTTATTGGTTTAATGATTAAATTGACATTTAATTATTATTATCCATTTAATTTAAAATTAAGAAGGAGATATGTGATTCGTATAATAGGTATAAAAAAAAGAGAAAAAAAAAACTTTTGTTACATAATCTTATCTTTTATTGCTATACAAATCAAGTCTGTTGCACAAAAAAAACAAGGTAAGAATGTTTCTTTCATGGTCATCATCGATTTTCATGGGCTTTGTTTCATCCATCATCTACACATCATGTGCACCGCAGAGATAGTGCACAAAAACTCCAAGGTTTATGTTGCTCCAATATGAGAGCCTGCATACCACTGCCCCATCACCATCAACCTGCAGTAACAAGCCAAAACCTGCACATAGGATGCCCAATGTTACACCAAAATGGTTAAACCAAAACCTGTATACGAAAATAACAAAATCAGTTCCCAAATATGTTCAAACCTATCTCAATTTTCCCCCCAAAACTACCTCATCCCACCTATAAAAACAGAAGATCAACAGCAAGAAGAAAGGAAAAAAAAAAGCCACGAAAATTCCTCTAAACCTCTGCTAAACTCAAAACCTCTCCCCTATCAACACTCTCATAACAAATCCCTCTCAAACCTATCCATAATTTTTGCCCAGAAAGACACACAATTAACACTAATCTCCCTTCATTCACCACAAACCGCAAAACCGAATACACTCAAACTTCGACACCTCCATAACCTAACCTCACAACCTAACATCACGGCAGCACAGCATAACCGAACAACATATACACAAAACTCGGACACAACATCAAGCAGAAGAAGAACCGCAAGGAGCACAGAGTCAGAACAATTTCAGAAGCGAATCCAGAAGAAAAACGAGCATACTCAGAAGAAGAAGAAACACAGAGAATAGAAACGAAGCAGAGCAAAGAAGAACAGGTACCTGGTTTGTTGTTTTCGTTTGATTTACGCTTTAAGACACATGTTGTAATTTGTAATCGAATGGAATCAATCGATTGGGGCTGCAGGGATCAATTTGGGGCTTAGGTTTCTTGCTTGAGTATGATTGATTTTGTCTTCACTATGTTTTATGCAAACTGAACGAGATTGTGAGATTGTAAGCGAGAGAATCACGAGAGTGAAGAGAGAAATAGCGCGCGAGAGAGATGCGAGGTTGAGAGAAGCTTGATTTGTTGTTTGTCTGAGTGTTAATGAAAGCGAATCGTGAGAGATGATTTTGAGGTCACTATGCTTTTTACGCCATTGTTGTTGTTTGCTAAGAAGAGATAGTAGAGAGACAGAGAACACGACGAGAGGGAGAGGACTATTCTTGGGCGGCTGAGGTGTCCCCTAGGTTTTCTTAGAAAAAACCTTTCCTCTCTTCATTTGGGCCGGGTCTGTAAGGCCCCAAGTTTGTTAACACCCCACCTTGGCATCTTCATGCTTCAAAAAATATAAACAACTTTGGGCTCAATCTTTCAAGGGCCCATCGCCCCAATCTCTTTACACCCTCCATTTTCAAATAAAAAATCACCATCTCTTTTATTTATTTATTATATTAGTTTTTGTTAAATTGCTATCATTTTCTCATGCCATTATGCTTAGAACAAATTGTCAAAATCCCAAAAAAAAAACCAAACAATTTTCATTTAATAAAACTCCTCGATCCAACGTCGAGTCCATTTCACATTCTCACAAAAACTTCAAAACAATTTAAATTCATTATTTCATTTTTTCGCCCAAGCGCGAAGTCTTTTCATTGCCCAAGTGCAAATCTCGCCCAAGTGCGAATCTCATTTCAAAAATTGTCTTTTCCGCCCAAGTGCGATTAGACCCATTTCATAAACCCTAAAACGCTTGATCCAACGTCAAGTTGTTAATCTTCTTTTTTTAACTATATCAAAGTGATCAAGTGATAAGAAGTGCACACCTCTTGAATACCTTTGATCCTTTGAATCAAATATTAAAAATCTTTCTTAATTAAATCAAAGTGATTAAGTGACAAGGGGTGCACACCTCTTGAATACCTTTGATCCTTTGAAACTAAACGATTAAAAATCTTTCTTAATTAAATCAAAGTGATTAAGTGACAAGGGGTGCACACCTCTTGAATACCTTTGATCCTTTGAAACCAAACGACTAAAAATCTTTCTTAATTAAATCAAAGTGATTAAGTGACAAGGGGTGCACACCTCTTGAATACCTTTGATCCTTTGAATCACGATTAAAAAATCTTTCTTAATCAAATCAAAGTGATTAAGTGACAAAGGGTGCACACCTCTTGAATACCTTTGATCCTTTGAACCAAAAACATCCTTCATAGAATTAACCAACAAACTCGTAGTTTTTATTCGAACTACGATTGCTCTGACTTTCCCATTGCACGAGGGAATACGTAGGCACAAGATACAAACGTCTTGGCGAGCACAATAATAAAAAAATAAAAATCCTTTTCCTTTTCCCTTTTATCGATTAATAAACTAAAGAATGCAAACATCACGCAAACACTCATTCATAAAACTAACTAAATGGGTCCCATCGAGTACGATGGAGGTGAGGGGTGCTAATACCTTCCCCTTGCTTAACCGACTCCCGAACCCTAATTTGGTTGCGATGACCATCTTATCCATTTGTTTTTATTCACCACATCTTGAATCATCATCAATTTGAACATTATCACCAAGTGTTTGTCTTTTTGCTTATTCCATTATTACTGCATTGCAAACCAAAGTTTGTCAATTTAGAAGTTAATTGATTTTCAGCTGTGAAACGTATTGATTCGATAACATATCACTTCATCGTTAATCTCAATTATCTTGTGGTTTTGTCACATATACGACCCTTGCAATAACGGTCCGGAATAGACGCAAGTCGATTCAGAACCGCTTTCGCTTTAGTTCGAAATAATTCCGAAAAACTCTGTGAGATCTATTCACCCCCCCCTCTAGATCCTTAGGCCAGCGTCCAACAAGTGGCATCAAGATCTTGGTTAATTCTGTGCTACGTGAAACACTTATTGGAAAGATGGCTTCCGGACCTAAAGGGGCTCACAATAGAGCTCCAGTTTTCAACGGTGAAAACTATGGCTATTGGAAGGATTGTATGTGTGTCCATATCAATGCCATTGATAGGAACATATGGACAGCTATTGTTAATGGTCCCTTTCAGATCACCATAACAAATGCAGCTGGTGCAGTTGTCCCAAAACCAGAAAATACTTGGGATGCTGAAGATGAAAAGAGATATGCATACGATTGGAAAGCGAGAAACATTCTAATCTCAACTCTAGGAGTTGATGAATACTATCGCGTTTCCCATTGTAGATCCGCTAAAGCTATGTGGGACACATTGCAAGTTGCCCATGAGGGAACGGATGATGTCAAACTAGCTAGGATCAATACGTTAACTCAAGAGTTCGAACTGTTCAACATGGAAGATGGTGAATCCATCGAAAACATGCAGAAGAGATTCGTTCACCTGAAAAATCGGTTAAATTCTCTTGATAGACCTGTTTCCAATACAGTTGCTACTAACAAAATCTTAAGATGTTTGAACAGGGAATGGCAACCCAAGGTTACAGCAATAAAGGAAGCAAATGATCTAAACACCTTAGACATTACCACTCTCTTTGGTAAACTAGAGGAACATGAACAACACCTTAAATGCCTTGACATGCATGAGAAAAGGGCAAAGAAAGAAAAGAACATGGAGAAAGAGGTAGAGAAGAAGTCAATAGCTCTAAAGGCTTCAAGCTCCAAGACCTCAAGACAAGAGCTAGAGGATAGTGATACAAGTGATGACGAAGACTCCGATGATGAGGAAATGGGACTGTTTGTACGAAGATACAACAAATATCTAAAGAAATATGGAGCAAAACATTCTGACAAAGGCCTGATCAACTATAGAAAGCAATCAAACAAGATTAAACAAGATGACAACAACAAAGGAAAAATCAAAGGCCCTTGCTTTAATTGTGGGAAAGCCGGTCACTACAAACCGGATTGTCCATACCTTAAGAAGGAAAAAGAGAAGAACCAAAGCAAAGGTCATAACAAATCTAAAAGAGCCTACATAGCATGGGAAAGTGATTCATCTAGTGAAAGCTCATCAAGCGATGAAGAAGAATCAGCAAACTTATGTTTTATGGCTCATCAACACAAGAAAAAGAAAGTTGTAAGTCATCTTAAACCTGAACTCGTAGATAAGGTATCTCATTCTCAACTAAAACTTGCTTTTGAAGAATTACATAGAGATGCAATTGAAGCTTTCAAACTTTTGGCCTCAAATAAGAAAATCTTTTCATATCTTGAATCAAAAGTTGAGAAAACCGAAAAGGATATGGAAGCTTTAAAACAATCTATGCTAGACATTCAAAAGGATAAAGTTGAAATAGATCCTACATCATGGTTTGGTTGTGAGACATGTCACATTTGGCAAAAAGAAGTAAGAGATCTAAAAGCCAAGTTAGACAAGGCTCTACAACCAAAAGTGACTTTTGCGGTTGATCCAAATAAGTTCAAAAGATCGTATACTCCTTTATATAGTAAATACACTTTTGTACCAAAAGTATCAACTAGCAAAACAGCATATTATCATCATATTACCTGTCACTATTGTTGCAAAAAGGGTCATACCATTGAAAAATGCAAATTTAGGAGGATTTTAGTTCCTAAAGGAGTATTTCAATGGTTGCCTAAGTGCAACAAATTATGTACTCACTACCAAGGACCCAATGAAAATTGGGGACCTCCCTCTCTAAATTAATTTTGCAGGAAAAGTGTCTTGACATTGCCGAAAGGTTGTGGTTCCTTGATAGCGGATGTTCAAGACACATGACGGGAGACATATCTCTTTTCGTTGAGTTTCAAGCAAAGAAAAAGGGGTATGTCACCTATGGAGATAACAATCGGGGAGCCATTCTTGGTAAACGAAGTGTAGGTAACCCTTCTACCACGACTATAACTGATGTACTGCTAGTAGAAGGCCTTAAGCATAATCTTTTAAGTATAAGTCAATTGTGCGACAAAGATTTTAAAGTAATATTTACAAATTATGGCTGCACAATAGAACATACTAAGAAAAGAGACATTATGTTTAATGGCTTAAGAGTAAACAATATCTACATGCTAAACTTGGATGAGGTATCTAAGTCTAGTACCAAGTGTCTAATTGCTCTAGGCGAAGACTCATGGCTTTGGCATAGACGTCTCGCCCACATAAATTTTGACTTACTTAATAAAGTTGTCACAAAAGATTTAGTAATCGGCTTACCTAAAATGAAGTTTTCAAAAGATCATCTATGTGATGCTTGTCAAAAGGGAAAGCAAACAAAAATCTCTTTTAAATCAAAGAACGTGGTTTCAACATCACGCCCTCTTGAACTACTTCACATGGATCTCTTTGGCCCTTCAAGGACTAAAAGCATAGGTGGAAACACCTATGGTTTTGTCATTATCGATGATTACTCTAGATTTTGTTGGACAATCTTTCTACCTAGTAAGGTTCAAACTTTTCCAGCTTTCACACAATTTGCAAGATTATGTCAAAATAAAATGAACACCAAAATAGTTGCAATTCGAAGTGATCACGGTGGAGAGTTTGAAAACTATCTTTTTGAAAAATACTGTGATAAACATGGAATTGAGCATAACTTTTCAGCTCCTAGAACACCACAACAAAACAGAGTGGTTGAACGTAAAAATCGGGTTCTAGAGGAGTTGGCAAGAACAATGCTGAATGAGGGTAGTCTACCTAAGTATTTCTGGGCTGACGCGATTAGCACCGCATGTTATGTTTTGAATAGGATAATAATACGTCCTATACTGAACAAAACTCCCTATGAATTACTAAAAGGTAGAAAACCAAATGTATCTCATCTCCATGTATTCGGTTGCAAGTGTTTTGTCTTGAACAATGGTAAGGATAATCTTGGTAAATTCGATGCTAAAGCTGATGAGGGCATATTCCTTGGTTACTCATAATCTAGCAAAGCATATCGGGTATATAATAAGAGATTACTTATAGTAGAAGAGTCAGTACACGTGTCTTTTGATGAATCTTATACAAAATATGTCGAGAAAGGTCTTTCGTTTAATGGTGCAGGTCCATCCACTGAAGACATTGTCAAAGATAAGGAAGACGAGAATGAAAGTATTGTAAAGAAAGATGCTGAGAAAGAGAAAGATGAGTCTCATGATGAAAATGAAAAGGAAAGCATCTCAAACAATGAAGAACTTCCTAAGGCTTGGACAAATGTGAAAGACCATCCAATTGACAACATAATAGGAGACATCTCAAAGGGCGTTACAACACGCTCAAAGATAAGTAACTTCTGTCATCATTTTGCTTTTGTTTCACAAGTTGAGCCGAAAAACGCTAAGGACGCATTACTTGATGAGCATTGGCTAATGGCCATGCAAGAAGAATTAAACCAATTTAAACGGAATGATATTTGGGACTTAGTCCCTCATCCGGGAGATCATCAAGTAATCGGCACTAGATGGGTTTTTCGTAACAAACTTGATGAAAACAGCGTTATTACTAGAAACAAAGCTAGATTAGTTGCCCAAGGTTACAATCAAGAGGAAGGTATTGATTATGAAGAGACATACGCTCCTGTAGCACGTCTCGAAGCTATTCGCCTCTTACTTGCCTATGCTTGTTCAAAAGACTTCAAACTATTCCAAATGGATGTTAAAAGTGCCTTTCTAAATGGCTATATAAATGAAGAGGTCTATGTTGCTCAGCCACCCGGCTTTGAGAATTACATGTATCCAACTCATGTTTATAAGCTGAAACGTGCTCTATATGGTCTTAAACAAGCCCCTCGGGCTTGGTACGAACGATTGAGTAAATTTCTTCTTAGCCAAGGGTACTCTAGGGGTAAAGTTGACACTACTCTCTTTATTAAAAGAAAAGATAAAGATGTTCTCTTAGTTCAAGTATATGTAGATGATATTATATTTGGGTCGACTAATGCAAAACTTGTCAAAGATTTTTCTAAGCTTATGCAGAGTGAATTTGAGATGAGTCTCATGGGTGAGCTAAATTTCTTCCTTGGCCTACAAATCAAGCAACTCAGTCATGGAACGTTTGTGAGTCAAACTAAATACTGTACAGAGCTGCTCAAAAGATTTGGAATGAGTGAAGTGAAGGAGATTGACACACCTATGGCAACAAATACTAACCTAGACAAAGATGAGAAAGGTAAAGAGGTTGATGTAAAATTGTACCGAGGTATGATAGGTTCACTATTGTATCTTACTGCCTCAAGACCAGACATTATGTTTAGTGTGTGTATGTGTGCAAGATATCAATCTTGTCCAAAAGAATCTCACTTAAAAGCTGTCAAAAGAATTCTGCGCTATTTACGTGGAACTACTACATATGGCCTATGGTATCCAAAGGGAAATGACTGCTACTTGGTAGGATTCTCCGACTCAGATTTTGCTGGCTGCAAATCCGATAGAAAAAGCACCAGTGGAACATGTCATCTATTCTCAAATTCATTGATAAGTTGGCATAGCAAGAAACAAGTATCGGTTGCATTATCTACTGCTGAGGCAGAATATGTAGCTGCAGGGAGCTGTTGTGCGCAGATATTATGGCTCAAGCAACAACTTCTTGATTTTGGTATTAAGCTTGATCGTATACCTATCATGTGCGACAACACAAGTGCCATAAACTTGAGCAAGAATCCTGTCCTACACTCACGAACCAAACATATTGAAATAAGGCATCACTTCCTAAGAGATCATGTAGAGAAAGGAGACGTTATATTTGAACATGTAGAGAGCAAGAAGCAACTAGCTGACATATTCACCAAACCTCTAGCAACGGAGAAATACTTCAACATTCGTAGGGAATTAGGGATACTCGATATCTCTAATTTGGGCTAATTACGTTTGTTTCTCTTAAAGTTATTCCTTTACTTTATATCTATATATTGGTTATTCTCAAGCTAACATTTCTCTTAGTGTAAAGGTAGTTCATCATCAAGCCAGGCATCATTCCACATTGACTAAGGGCTTCCATAAACGGTGACACCTACATATTGAGAAGACGGTAACATGATTTTTGTTCACTTCCAAAAAATATCATTGATACTATAATATGCTATCAATTAACATGCTTACAGTGACTTCATACATATATATCTCTTGCTCATGTATGTGTTTCATCTTTAATCATAGCATATCATATTCTAAACATACAAGCAAGTAACTAGACATTAGCACATCTCATAAAGAGCATTTTCACAAATTTTGGGAATTTAGGTCGACCTACTCTGCCTCTGAGTCGACCTACACAAGTCATTTTTCAGCGTACAAACTAAAATGCCCAGTTACGTCGACCTACCCTTCTTTTAGGTCGACCTAATCTGCGTCATTTTAAAGGCTTGTCTGTTAGGTCGACCCAGCACCAAATTAGGTCGACCTACTGCTACAAAATTTCAATTTCTCTATTATTATGATCATTTGCTACATGCTCTACGTACACAGTTTTTTTTAGCATATTATGTCTGTTGCAATGTACTTTAATACCTGCTTGGTTTTTTTTAAACTATATACCTTTTATAAACTACTATGAATGCTCGAGTTTTATCTATGTTTCTCTCGTTACTCTCCTCTTCTGTTTCGTCGTATCTCTTTTGATGTTGTCAAAGGGGGAGATAGATGCTGAGTGTACGGGGGAGCTCAGCTGAGTGTACGGGGGAGCTTTTACCACTTATTGCGGAGCTCAGCTGAGTGTACGGGGGAGCTTTTACCACTTATTGCTAAAGCCCGATTTGCCATCATCAAAAAGGGGGAGTATGTGAATACAAGATCACACTCACAAAGATGTTTTTGATTCATGGCAAACTCAACAAGCATACAAGCAACAAGGCACAAGCAGAAGAACTCAAAGAAAAGCAAGCATTGGTCACTTATGACAGAGCAGGTCGACCTACTATGCATATAGGTCGACTCAACACAAGCAAAACAAGAAGAATGCAGAAAAGCAGCAGCTAGGTCGACCTACTGTCAACCTAGGTCGACCTAAAATGGAGAAAATTTCATACACTTCTGCTAGGTCGACCCACACATCAACTAGGTCGACCTAAACTGAAGAAATGTCCCAAAACGCATTTGAAGAGAATTCTGGTCGACCTACTTCCCTAACAGGTCGACCTAACTGGGAGCAAATATCATTTAAAGCTAATGCACCTCTGCTAGGTCGACCTAAGCACTACAAGAGGTCGACCTAATTGATCAAAAATGCCAAAATTTATGGTTTTCTCTGCTCCAACTGATAAGCTCTCATATATATTGTCCAAGGTTCATTATTGCAAAAACAACACCAACGACTGAAAGATACACAAAGGCTTCTCATCTTCGTTTTTCATCATCTCCAACACAATTACACATAATCATTCTTGCGTTGAGGGTTAGTGATCGAGTTTGATAACGTCCATGGAACGGAATTGAAGATTCCTAGTGGGTGAAGATTTGTGGGGTTTTTGGTGAATAAAATCCGAGGGTTTTGTCCTCCAAGATAGGTGATTCTTGGGGGTTTTTATCAAGAGGTTTCATCAAGGATCCATCTGAGTGTGAAGATTGAAGAACAAGGGTTCAAGGCAATTCAAGACACTGCAGAAAAGGGATCAAGTGAAAATCTTGGAACACCTTGATCTGGCTCAAGATTAAGGGGGAAGAAGATTCAAAGGATCAACAAATTTGGTTTATTGTTTATCGCTTTGCTTTCTTCTTTGTATAAACTGCTTTCAACATTAATGGAAGATTTCTGATCAGTGCATTTTGATGCACATTCGTCTATGTTTTTACTTAGGCATTTCCATGGTTTGTTTTTTTTATTTTTATATTTTATGATGTTTTTATAATTTAGTTTATTTGTGCCTTTATTTGATTTTCGCACTTTATTTTCAGCATTAGCAGTCTGCACTAAAATGATCATAACTGGAGATCTGAGAATCAGATTGACGCGTTCTAATAATCGTCGGAAAGATAAGAGAAAGAGCTACAATTCTCATGTTGGAGTCGAAGTCAGATTCGGAACTCATATTTTCCATAATTGTGCTTGAAATTGCAGCAATAGTTTTTTATTTAGTTTTGGATCGTTAGTTTTGGGTCTGGGTTATGTCTGTTTGACCCAGTTGGGTTATGACCCGAATTCTTGTTTCTCTTTAGTACCTAGGTCTGGCCGTAGTGTTCAATATCACTATCACCATTCACGAAATAATTTTGAGTTTCTGTACGATTTTGCAATGGAGAACTAATCCAAAGGGGCAATCTACCGAATTCGAATTCCACAAAACTTTGAGGTTATTATTACTTTCAATTTAATTTAGTTCCTTTCCAATTTGTTCTATGATTTCGTTTGCTTAATTCGTTGTTATAGAATGTATTGGATTTAATTCGATTGATGCATGTTCCTTACTTTAATCGCGTTTAAACTTAGCTTCTTCGTTTCTTCGCGCTATTGATAATCGTTTGCTTAATTCGGTGAACCGTTTGCTTAATTCGGTGATTAGGATCATAATTCGTGTAATACTGTCGACGCTTGTTTCCTCAGTATTACAATCGAATAGGAATTGGTACCGCTTAGGGGAATTGAAATTGAAATAACCAATGATAAGTTGGAAGTAGAACCGGTAGATTAACCTGAAAATCACTTATTTCATAACAGCTTATTTCAATAATCACTTATTTTGACTTTTGTCAATTCGATTCTAAACCAACCAAAACCCCCATTAATCGTTTCAGTAATTAGTTAATAAGAATAAGAATCCTTGAGAGACGATATTCGAGTCACTTGTCGCTATCTACGGTTTTATTCAAAATAACTCGTTTTGATCCGCGCGCGACAGCGGATCAAATTGGCGCCGTTGCCGGGGATTCTTGTTGTTATTAACCGATATTAGAGTCATAGGTATAGTTTTATTTCTAGGATTTTTCTTGTTTTTTTTGTGGTGTGGTTGTTGATTTTCAGGGTTGCAATACCGGTTGCAGTACAGTGATAAGTTTTCCATCCTATCAGATAAGTTTGGAAGCTACTGTCTCGATTTGCTCCGAATTTTTTCCTGAATATCAGAAAAAAATCGGCAAACAGTACTCCTTTAGAATAGAATGCAAAAGGATTTTGGCCCCCAAAATCGCAAATTCGTTATTTTTCTATTTTTTATGAATTATTTACTGTTTTCATAGTGTCAAAAAATTCCAAAAAAATTCTCAAAATTTTTATTTGTCTTCATTAGATTAAATTTCGTGCTTTTGTATTTCTTTGAATTCATTTTAATCATATTTGTTTTTTCGTGTAAAAAAAAATGGGAGACTCATTGGATCAGTTGGCTTATCTTATTAATTTGATGGAAGCAAGAGAACATCAATCGTGCTATCAAAATCATATTCCACTTGCGATTTGCAATATTTGTTCTTCAAATTTTCATGGTAATGATGCATGTCCTATGTTGTTAAATACTAATTTTTATGGTGAGGCCCAAATGGTAGGTGATCTTCAAGGACAATACTCATACATTGAAGAGCAGCCTATTTGGCCATATCAACAATTTCAACAAAATGCATCATTGAAAGCTGACACACAATCATATTTGGAAGAAATTATCAAGCAAATGGCTGAAAATAATAAGCGAATGACTGAAAATAATTTGCAATTTCAACAACATATGCAATCTATGTTTCCAGTTAAAAAAGTCCAAGGTGAACAAATAATCTCAAGTGTCCATCAAATTCAAGAGAACATGATGTTTCATGATGATGTACAACCTGTTGCATCATTAGAGTTAACACGATGTGGTACCAGCCTTGATGAATTTCCAGGTGAGCCCACTAAAACAGTGTTTGTTTCATATGATGAACTCATAGTAAGAAACAAAAATTCAAGTGAATGCATGAAAGAGATTATGCCATAAAATTTCTTGAAATCTGATTTGGATGAATTATATACTTCTCTTGAAGTAGCTAGCTCTCTTGAAATTTTTGCTTGTGAATGTGGTGTTTGTAATGTTTGTCTTGAGATCAGTGCAGCCATTTTAGGTGAAGATAGTTTGATGCCGACAACCACTTGTGCAGAAATTCTAGCAAATTCAACAACTCTTGAATTTGACACAAAAAATATGGATTTTTGCCATAAGCAACCATTGTCCATAGCAGAATTTTTTTTGGTGGAAACTTTAATTAAGCCAAACAACATGGAGTTATCTTTCACCATTTGTGCATCTCTTCCACCTATTTTATCTGACTCACAAGCTAAATGTGGATTTTCTGTTTTTCATACTTTTGTTATTGCAGGTTTACCATATGTGCAGACTATTCCTCCTAAGCCACCAGATTTTTTACTAATATCCAAGTTCACTTACTATTTACTTTTTCCTATTTCACGTGTTCATAGTGCAGAAAGGCCTCCACCAAAACCACCAGACATGAAAGCTACATTCCAACTTAACCTCTCGGGTGTGTTCTTTCCTTTCTCTCACTCTTATTTTATATTTATGTTCTTTCATTAAGGACAATGCATGTTTTAAGTGTGGGGGAGAGAATAATTTACTTTCTTTATTTTCTTTATTTTTTTGTTTCCTTTGTTTTCGTTCTTAAAAAAAAAAGCATCTTGTTGAAAGTTTTAGACTATAGATTAATTTGAGGTTGGTTTGCGGAGACTTGGGAAAAATTCACAAGATCGGTATCGATCTAGCACCGCAAGTCTCCTGCATATGGAAATTGATTTGAATTTTTTTATTATGTTTTAGCCTTAAATTCTCATTCTCTGACAGCTCTTGAGTAGTTTATTTCAGCAGTCGGCACCATCTCTCACACACTTTACGCAGGGAAGCCGATGAATATAAGTGAGTGTTCCGGAAAAAAATAGAAAAAGAAAAAAGGAATGCACCTTCTAAGTTTGGTGACCCTCACCCGGTCACTTAACCCAACGGTTGTGGAACCTTCAAAAGTTGAAAATAAGACTCTTTGTTAGTTGGTTCAACGGTTTCTGGTGCTGAACTTGGCAGGGAGGATTACGGTCCGATCCCCCACAACTACAACTGAGTAAACAATGGGTTATGCCATGTAAGTACCAAAACCCCATGCAGAAAAGGATCAGAGTCACTAACCGGTCGTCTTGCTATAAGTGTGTGGAGATAACGGGCTTAATGTGATTGCACTTGAATGAAAAAGAGCAAAAAGGATGAGTAAGTTAGGCTGTGGTATAATAATATGATTTGAATTGATTTGTGTATTTAGGAGACTTATGTCTACACAATTGTGGATTAGTGTTCTTCGATATCCTTAGTGTACGAGATTAGTACCTATTGATGCAATCTTAACCGAAGAAAAGTTTGTAGCCTAGAATAAGTAGATGTTGTGTGTTTCTTTGTATTGATTTTATTTGATTTTTTTAAATTTTTTTGCTCGGAGTGCAAAAGTTCAAGTGTGGGGGAATTTGATCAGTGCATTTTGATGCACATTCGTCTATGTTTTTACTTAGGCATTTCCATGGTTTGTTTTGTTTATTTTTATATTTTATGATGTTTTTATAATTTAGTTTATTTGTGCCTTTATTTGATTTTCGCACTTTATTTTCAGCATTAGCAGTCTGCACTAAAATGATCATAACTGGAGATCTGAGAATCAGATTGACGCGTTCTAATAATCGTCGGAAAGATAAGAGAAAGAGCTACAATTCTCATGTTGGAGTCGAAGTCAGATTCGGAACTCATATTTTCCATAATTGTGCTTGAAATTGCAGCAATAGTTTTTTATTTAGTTTTGGATCGTTAGTTTTGGGTCTGGGTTATGTCTGTTTGACCCAGTTGGGTTATGACCCGAATTCTTGTTTCTCTTTAGTACCTAGGTCTGGCCGTAGTGTTCAATGTCACTTTAACTTTTCACGAAATAATTTTGAAAGCTTTGTACGAATAATGAGGAACTAATCCCCGAAGGCAATTTTTGCTGGTTACGGTTTCCAATACTTTGAGGTTTTTAATCTTTAATCCACTTTCTTCTCCCTTTCGATATTAATCTATATGTCTTGTTTGCTTAATTTGAGTTGTATAGAATATTATTGATTTATACCGATTGATTGATGTTCCTTTACCTTTATCGTATTTTATCGTTGCTTAATCGTTAAACTGCGTAAGTTAGAATCACGTTTGCTTAATTCGTGATTGCGCTGATCCGTTTGCTTAATTCGGAAAATAGGAATGAAATTTTATAATATCAAGTTCGCTTGTTATTTGGTGTTGTAATTGGTAAGGGAATAGAATCCGCTTAGAGGATTGAAGTTTATTGAACCAGTGATAAGTCGATAACCGAATCAGTAAAATTGTCGTTTTAGCTTATTTTATAATCACTTATTTTAATCTCTTATTTGCTCTATTGTTCATAAATCGATCTAAAACCATAAACCCCAATTTTATTTATATTAGTTAATAACAAAACAAGAATCCTTGTGATACGATACTTGAGTTAATTTGTCGCCGTACTACGTTCTTTGAAAACTACTCGTTTTGATTCGCGCGCGACAGCGGATCAATTTCCCAATTTCAATTTGGAATTGGGGGCAGACGTAGTCGTAGCGAGGACGATCGACGAACTGCCTGAACAAATATCGTGTTCTTGTCGCTTTTATCTTTTCATTTACGTTCTGTTCATATTTGGTCATAATTGCAAAATTGATTAACGATTCAAGTGTTAAAATTGTGAATTAAGATTCTGCATAAACATCACAATTCACCACATCTTGAATCATCATCAATTTGAACATTATCACCAAGTGTTTGTCTTTTTGCTTATTCCATTATTACTGCATTGCAAACCAAAGTTTGTCAATTTAGAAGTTAATTGATTTTCAGCTGTGAAACGTATTGATTCGATAACATATCACTTCATCGTTAATCTCAATTATCTTGTGGTTTTGTCACATATACGACCCTTGCAATAACGGTCCGGAATAGACGCAAGTCGATTCAGAACCGCTTTCGCTTTAGTTCGAAATAATTCCAAAAAACTCTGTGAGATCTATTCACCCCCCCCCCCCCTCTAGATCCTTAGGCCAGCGTCCAACAACACCCTTCTGAACATAGTCCCTAATGAAATGATGTTTAATCTCAATATGTTTAGCTTTGGAATGTAAGATTGGATTCTTAGATAAACTTATAGCAGAAGTATTATCGCAGAAGATAGGAATGTTACTCTCATATATCTAATAATCTTCTAACTGACTCTTCACCCAGAGCATCTGTGTGCTACAACCAGCAACAACAACATATTCTGCTTCTATTATTGAGAGGGCAATGGTAGCTTGCTTCTTGATGTACCAGGAGATCATGTGACTTCCAAGAATTTGACAACTTCCAGAAGTACTTTTCCTTTCAACTCTATCTCCAGCGTAATCAGCATCACAATAACCTACTAAGTTGTATTCTCCCATCATGCTCATCTCAAACTCATCCTGCATAGACTTAGCAAACTCCTTCCCAAGTGTAGCATTAGAGGTTCCAAAGATAATATCATCAACGTAAATTTGACAAATTAAGATATCTTTCTTAAAAGTTTTACAGAAGAGAGTAGTATCCACTTGTCCTCTAGTGAAACCATTGTTCAGAAGGAAAGAACTTAATCTTTCATACTAAGCTCTAGGAGCTTGCTTCAATCCATACAATGATTTATTTAGTTTGAAAACATGTTTTGGAGACTTAGAGTCTTCAAAACCAGGAGGTTGGTGGACATACACTTCCTCATCTATATAACCATTTAAGAAGGCACTCTTAACATCCATCTGATATAGAGTGATGTTATGTTGAGTGGCAAAAGAAATCAATAAGCGAATATATTCTATCCAAGCCTCTGGTGCAAAGGTTTCTGTATAGTCAATCCCTTCTTGCTGACTATAGCCCTGAGCAACTAGTCTGGCTTTGTTTCTTATAACTTCTCCTTTTTCGCTCAGCTTGTTTCTGAAGACCCACTTGGTACCAATGATGTTAAATCCTTTTGGTCTAGGAACCAAATCTCATACATCATTCCTTGTAAAATGATTTAGTTCTTCTTGCATGAAAATTATCCAGTCTGCATCTTCTAGAGCTTGATCAACAGAAGTTGGCTCGATCAAAGAAACAAGACCTAATTGTCCTTCTGCACTATTCTTAAGGAATGATCTGGTTCTGATAGGATATTCTTTCTTTCCAAGAATGACATCTTCTGAGTGAGCAGAAGTGAGTCTTGAAGATCTTCTGATAGTTGGCTCTTCATAAATTCTGAGATTCTCTAAAGACACAGCAACTTGATCTTCTAATCCTTTGCTTCTTGGTTCTCCAACTTCTGAGTCACAGACTTCAATATCTGCAAAATTCTCAAACTGCTTCGGCTTTTCAAGACCAAACTTATCATCAAATCTGATATTGATTGATTCTTCAACAATCAATGTTTCAGTATTGTATACTCTATAGCCTTTTGAGCGTTCAGAATATCCAAGAAGGAAACACTTCTATGCCTTAGAATCAAACTTACTCAGATGATCCTTAGTGTTCAGAATATAAAAAATACATCCAAAAGGATGAAAATATGAAATGTTGGGCTTTCTGTTCTTCCACAATTCATAAGGAGTCTTATTGAGAATAGGTCTTATAGAGATTCTACTCTGAATATAACATGCAGTATTTATTGCTTCTGCCCAGAAATGCTTAGCCATATTGGTTTCGTTGATCTTGGTTCTGGCCATTTCTTGTAGAGTCTTATTCTTTCGCTCTACAACTCCATTTTTCTATGGAGTTCTAGGGCAAGAGAAATTATGGTCAATACCATTTTCTTTGAAATAAATATCAAAGAATCTATTCTCAAATTCTCCACCATGATCACTTCTGACCTTTATGATTTTACACTCTTTCTTAGATTGAATCTGAGTGCAGAAGTCAAAGAACACTGAATGAGACTCATCCTTGTATTTTAAGAACTTTACCCATGTTCAGCGACTATAGTCATCTACGATGAATAATCCATATTTCTTCCCTCTGACAGATGCTGTTTTGACCGGGGTCAAACAGATCAATGTGCAGGAGTTCTAGCGGCCTAGAGGAATAAACAACATTCTTAGACTTGAATGCAGGTTTGGAGAACTTGCCCTTCTAACATGTTTCACACAGAGCATCTGATTTGAATTTCAAATTTGGGAGCCCTCTGACCAGATTTAGTTTGTTAATCTGAGAAATCTTTCTCAAACTAGCATGGCCTAATCTTCTGTGCCAGACCCATTTCTCTTCACTACCAGACATAAGGCAAGTCACCTTCTGCTTCTCAAGATCAGAAAATCAATCTTATAAATGTTGTTCTTTCTCTTGCCTATAAATAGGATTGAGCCATCCTTTTAATTTACAGCCTTGCAAGACTTTTGATTGAAGATTATGTCATAACCATTGTCACTTAATTGACTTATGGATAATAAGTTATGAGCTAATCCTTCTACAAGAAGTACATTAGTTATGGAAGGAGAGTTACCAATACTTATGGTTCCAGAGCCAATTATCTTGCCCTTCTGATCTCCTCCAAACTTTACTTCTCCAGCGGACTTAAGCACCAGGTCTTGGAACATAGACCTTTTTCCCGTCATGTGTCGCGAGCACCCTGAGTCCAGGTACCATGACATGTTTTTTCGTTTTCTTCTTTGTTGCCAAGGATATCTGGTTGTCTAGTGTAGCCATTTTTTCCATTTCCATTATGTTGCTCAGCAGAGCCAGATGTAGATGTGGGTGTAGGAGTAGCATCAGCCATTGTTTCCATTTCCATTTCCATTATGCTTCTTGCGATGATGACAAAAACATACATAATTGATATGAATTTGCAATCTGAATTTCCGATGACTAAAGACAATTACACAGTTATAGCATAAGCATACAAACATAGTGAATATGTCTCCCCCTAAGATTAACAATCTCCTACTGAAATAAATACTAGAAGAATTTATGAATAAAAGACTTCCCTGAGTATTTTCAATTTCAGTCGAGACTTTCACATTTGCTTAGATCTTTAGAACATTCAGAGGTTCTACTTCTTGCTTCCATATGACAGCTTCAGAGCTTTGAATTTCTTCTTGAATCATTGCATGCTAGATTGTATCATAACATTCTTGAATGTGCCAGAGCATCATCAGAGCATCTCTACATTCTGAAATGTTTCAGAACAAACTAAACGACAAAAGTCAGAGCATGTGACCTTCTTTTTGTCAGATCTTCTGATTCCAGAATATTCTCCTCTTTCAGCCTTTTTTAGAACTTCTGATGTTCTTGAACTTCCTTTGTTTACTCTTCCAGAGTTGGTTTACCCTTCTGGAGATCATGGACAGCTCGTCTTCATCTTCTTCTGATTCCGACTCTTCAGAATCTTCTTCTTCCACCTGAAAAACGTTAGTGCATTTTTTATTCAAAGATTTTAAAGAAATAGACTTACCTTTCTTTTGAGGTTCATTAGAATCTAGCTCTATTTCATGACTCCTCAAGGCGCTGATAGCTCTTCCAAAGAGACTTCATTCATATTCTTTGCTATCTTGAATGCAGTCACCATTGGGCCTCATCTTCAAGGCAAGCTTCTGATGATCTTCTTAACATGATTAGCCTTTGTATATCCCTTATCAAGAACTCTTAATCCAGCAGTTAGAGTTTGAAATCTTGAGAACATTGTTTCAATGTTTTCATCATCCTCCATCTTGAAGGCTTCATACTTCTGGATCAAGGCAAGAGCTTTTGTCTCATTGACCTGGGCATTGCCTTCCTGAGTCATCTTCAAGGATTCAAAGATGTCATGGGCAGTTTCTCTATTTGATATCTTCTCATATTCAGTATGAGAAATAGTATTCAACAGAATAGTCCGTGACTTGTGATGATTTTTGAATTGTTTCTTTTGATCATCACTCATCTCTTGTCTTGACAACTTTGCTCCACTAACATTTACCGGATGTTTGTAACCATCCACAAGTAAGTCCCATAAATCACCATCTAGACCAAGAAAATAACTTCCCAACATGTTTTTCCAGTATTCAAAGTTTTCACCATCAAATACTGGTGGTCTAGAATAACCATTTACATGGTTGTGTTGATCATTTGAAGCAGGTGAAGAAGTAGATGTAACAATATCAACCATATTGACTTTGTGTTTTTCTCCCTTAATATTTTTCTAACATGATTAAGTGCTTGCACCTAGAACCGGTGCTCTGATGCCAATTGAAGGATAGAAAAACACTTAGAAATGGGGGTTTGAATAAGTGTGACATTAAAAACTCTTAAGATAAAAACAATGAACACAATATTTTTATCCTGGTTCATTGTTAACGAAACTACTCCAGTCCACCCCCTTAGAGTGATTTACCTCAACTGAGGATCCACTAATCAAACTTGATTAGAATGGTTTTCCACTTAGAAACACTCTAAGTCTTATAGAGTATACTGATCACACCTTGATCACTCTAGGAAATCAACACTTAGAAACTTCTAAGTCTTCTAGAGTTTACTGATCTCACTGATCACTCTATGAACCTTTTACAATCAATGTAAAATAAATGTTACAAGAGTTTGAATTGCTTCTTAGAAAGCTATAATCACAACTGTGATATTTCTCTTAAGTTTTATGCTTAACACTCACTAAAATATTACAAAGAATGTGAGGTTGAAGATGAAGTTCGTATGATTTTAATTCAACAGCGTTTCAGTATGATAGCAAAAGTTCGTTATTAGCTTCTGATCAGAACTTCATATTTATAGGCGTTTGAGAAGATGACCGTTGGGTTGCATTTAATGCTTTGCGTGAATAGTACAGCTTTGCATTTAATGTTTCACACTTTTGTCAACTACCTCGAGCCTTGCTTTTCCTGCTTTTACTGACTTTGCCTTTTGTAGCTTCAACATTCCTTTTGTCAGTCTTACTAGCCTGTCATCTAGTACTTGCTTCTGATTCTGATGTTTGTGAATACAACGTTTGAATAATCAGAGTCTCAGCTTGGTGCAAAGCATCTTCTCGTCTTCTGACTTTGAAGAGCTTGAGCGTGATACCATAAGAGCTTTAGTGCTTCTGCTTCTGAACTCATGTTCTTATGATGCTTCATTAGACCATATTCTGATTCTGCTTGACCATCTTCTGATGTCTTGTGAGAGCATGTTCTTATGTTGCAATCGTGAACCTTCTGAGTCAGTGCTTCTTAGCGCTGAATTGTGCATACTCCTTACATATTTCCTGAGATGGAAAATGCATAGGATTAGAGTACCATATTGTCTTATACAAAATTCATATATAATTGTAATACGGTGAACTGACTTTATTTGAAATGTCGCGGTAAGCAAGAGTCGCCATCGACTTTTATTTTATCCAAATATCGGAAAGGCTAAAAGAACAGGAAAGACCTTTTGAAAAGATTTTGAGTTCGTGGGGTAAGTTATACAAAGGGAAGGTGTAAGGCACCCTTTGCATCCATGGTTATCCATGGGCTCTTAATTGCTTAGCTCACTTTGTTTGAAATGTTTGAATTGTTTGAAAAGATTTTCGAAGAAGAACTTCAGCTTGTAAATAAGCGTAGTCTTTTTTAATTTGATTTGAAAAAGAGGTGTAAAAAGTAATTTGAATTAGAGCAAGCAATTAGTAGCAACTACCCTAAGTTTGAAAATTCGTTCTTTTAGCTTTTCAGGCGAAAGGATTTATCCATGCCATAAGAGGGCAGGAAGCCTTTCAATTGGATGTGAAGGGTCATCGAGTTATCGTTCGCTATAAGACCATCCCATGCCATAAAGAGGGCAGGTAGTCTAAGGGAAGGATATAATAGTCAATTAAGGCATCATGCGAGGATACCTTAGCAATGGAGACACATCATCATTTTACCGAGGCAACATCGAGGAACCATATTGATGATGATAATGAACCGAGGGAAACATTTGTTTTGCTTTAGGTATCCTCGGAATCGAGGGACTTTGACTATTTAGTACAATTAGAGGCAACAGGTAACAAGGCAACAAGGCAATAGATGAGATGAGGTTACCCTAAAGGTGTGTGGGTGCAACAATCATGTGTTAACTTCGATGACATTTATCTTGTAATTAGGTGATCTACGTTCGATTCATGGTTATCACTCCCTAAATTACTAACCACGCAATTAAAATAAAGTAAAGGCAGAAATAAAATGTTTAGCAGTGTTGTGATAACTGTAGTAGTCATACAGGTCATCAGCAAGACTGTTCAGAATATGATGTTTACATAGTGTAACTCAGTGAACTGACTTTTATTTTTATAAGCAACAAATGTTGCGGTGAGCAAGAGTCGCCACCGACTTTTATTTTGTCCAATTTTAGGAAAGGTAAAAAGTACAGAAAAAGACCTTTAAAAAAAGAAAACGGGCTCGGGGGGTAACTTATGAAAAGGGAAGGTGTAAGCACCCTTTTCATCCGTAGTTATCTACGGGCTCTTAGTTTGCTTAGCTCATGTTTGTTTTCGTTTGTTTGAAAAGAGTTTTTTTTGAATAAAAGGACTTTAGCTTAAAAGCGTAGCCTTTGTTTTTGAAAGGAGTGTGAAAATAATTTTATATTTGAGCAAGCAACCTAAGAATACTACCCTAATAGTTGGTCTTTTTCTATACTTTTTTAAGTTCCTAGGATTATCCATAATATATAGAAGTAGGTAATCCTTGTTTATATTGGACGTACGGGTCGTCGAAGGGTCATCGTATGGTCGTTGAAGGCAACAAGTAGAGGTACCTTTAGCAATTTCGAAGGGACGATCGTCACTTTTTCGTAGGCAACAGTCGAGGGTCATCAAGGGACTTAGTGACGATTTTGTATTGAGGGACCTTTGCTAATGGGTACCTCTACATTTCGAGGGACGCGATCTTATAATCGAAGGCAACCAAGAGGGGCGTACCCTAGGGGTGAGTGCGTGTGAGTGTGTTAGATTCGAATATATTATCTTGAATTAAGGTTAGCTAGCGATTGATTTTAAATATCTTGTCATACAATCCTAAGCATACATCTAGCAGTTAAATATATACCGAATAAAAATGCGGAAAAGTAAACCTAAGCTATTACATGGCTTCGGGGAAGGGATTACAAATTGTCAAATGGAGAATAAAAAATTATTACAAACCCCAAAAATGAAATTAAACCGAAAATAAAATATTTACGAAATTATCAAGTAATGTCCATAAAGCCTCGATGATGGTACCTCGCAAAAAATCAAGAGAATGGTAGTACGGGTACATAAATAATAAATAATAAATAATAATGAGAAGTGATAAAATAGAACAATATTGATTAAAAGAAAGAAAAAAATAAAATAACATTAAATTCTAAAAAGAAAATATTAAAATTAAAATAAATATTTTTGGTATTTTTATATGAAAAATAAAATATAATTAATCTAACCAAACAAAATAATTTTTATTTTTTATAGTTTGTATTGTGAAATAAAAGAGAAAAGGAAGTAACATATTTTTTATAAACAAAATTCTAACAATGGTTTTTTTGTAAGGTTTGGTTTTTTTTTATGGTTTGTGGTGTTGATCAAAATTTGACTTTGAGAAAGGTTTGGTTTTTTTTTACGTGAGTGAGAATTCGGCCTGGAAAAATAAAGGTTTTGTCAGTGGCTTTGTATGTGAGATGTTGTTAGAAAAATGTGGAGAATTGGTAGATCTAGTGGGTGTGGAATTTGTTCAGTGTCGATGGTAGAAAAATAGGGTTGATTGTTAGTTGTTATAATGTACAGATTTTAGACCTAAAGTTAAAAAAGACAAAAATAAATATAATAACAACTTTGATTGAAATTGATTGAAAAAATATTGAAATTGATTGAAAACTATTTCTTGTTTCTTAAGACAACCAATATGCTAGAAATATCATCAAGCTATATTAAAACTTTTCTTTTTTGGATTTTGAGTTATAGAATGCCTAAAATTGTGACATAAATAAAAAATATTTTCTTTTAAAAACCTATTAAAAAAACGAAATAAATAATAAAATAATTAAAAATGCAATTTTTGGAACATTGAAAAAATCTTTTTGAATATCTTTTTATTTTATGATTTTTTTAGATATTTTTTGAATATAGTGTGAATAAAGTAAAAAAAAAACATTTTTTTAAAAATAATAAATAAATAAATACGAAAATAACATTTAAATATTAAAAAAACTTATTTTTTTGTGATTTTTGAATATAAATTAAAATAAAATTAAAACTAAGGTAGAAACAAAATGAAAGGGAAAATTGTCAGAAATGAGATTTAAACCCGACACCTTGCACTTGCAAATCTTATCTCCTTACTAATTGTGCTATATTATTTATTTGAAATAAAAAGCCAATTGAAAGTATACGAAGCATCGACCAGCATTTTCTATTTATTAAAATATAAGTAATTTAAGAGTAAACTACTATATTTTTAAAACAGACTTTAAATCGAATATTTATAAAATTCAAGATGTCAATGTAAATGAACCCGAGATTTTATAAAATCCAATTTTTTGAAATAGTTTTGAAATTTCGAAAAGTGTGGGCAAATTTTGGGGTACAACACATAGGTAATCATTTTCTTGCCATAGGGCAATTTCTTTTCGGAGCTGTAAGTTATCTGCTGCGGCTTTTTCTTTTGCAGCAGAGTCTCCATCAGATGTTTTGGAAACTCCATCATTTTTGGAGGTTCTGTTTGACTCAGTAGTTGACTTACCATTAGTTATTTCGATTGATCCAGAAGGAACAATAGGGATATCCTCAGTCAGAACGTGGGCAACCTTTTTCAGAGTTAAGAAAAACTTCATCTTTGATTCCCAACGTTTTAAATTAGATCCCTCAAACTTGAATGGTTTGTCATTCACAGAAGCGGACACATTAGTACCGATAATTTCCTCAGTAGCCATGGCACTTACAAAAACGTCTTTAAATTGTTGTTTTTCGAATTAGAAAATATTGGCACAGAGAAAATTATCTGGACGAGTCGCGTACTATATCGCTTTCTTTAAGACGTTTCACAGTACTGCCAGTAATAATGCAAAGCAGTTCGAAATACGATGACGTCTCCAGGATAAAACAGCTCATTCAGAAAATTCGATAATCACTTGCACTATGATGTGTCGTTCGAATTACACCTTCAGATGGTTAAAAACCAGTCGTAGTATCTGGAATAAATCCAGTCGAAAACAGAAAATAATTTTTGTAAGATGAAGTAGAGTAAGGAAGAGAGGAGAGAATTCGGTTGTGAATTCTGGAGTGCAAAACAAATGAACGAAAGAAATGTATTTATTGGTAAAAAGTATCCAACCGAGTGGACCAAAACGTGGGCGAAAATATAGCGGGAGAGTTGAACCGGCCCAGTCAATGTAGTCGTTATTTACTTGGTCAGCAAACTTGGAGGACAAGTAATCTAGTCAAAATCTAGGTTAAATATTAAATATTAATTAATTTCTTATTTAATAGTATTTAATTTTTACCGAATTAATTAATTATTCAATGATAATTAATTTCTATTAATTCGGGTTCCAAAAAATTAATTCATGTAGACCAAGCCGAGCCGGCCGGACGAACGGCGGCGGCGCGCGTGTCTTCTTGGCACATTGGTGTGTCTTCACTCCTTTATAAAATTGTAGGTGCCCTTGGGCCCAACAACAATTGTTCAAGTTGGAATATATATACACTACTAATATTTGTGTTCCCTCCAATGTGAGACTTAAAATGAACCTTTTCAAATTCATCTCCATATTAGCTCTTACTTGTGTTCATTTATTGCTCTTTTAATGTCAATAAATCTTTCCAACTCTTTCTCCAAATTGTCATCATTTCAAGTATTCCAACAGGGAGGCACATCAATCCACTGGTTTTCATGAAGAACTTGTAAACCACCAATATGATCTTGCAAAAGTATAGTAATAAAGCTGGCATCTGTGTGTTTGCTAGAGCCTATGGTTATCTCTGGCTCCGGACATGGTGGATAATAGTGACATACATGGAAAAAACTTTCAGCGGCGCCTATTTCTTTAAGACGGGAGCGATTAAGGCCAAGAGTCTCTGACAGTAACTCATACAAAGAATAACCAAGCGCCGTTATTTCTTTTGAGTATTCAATCACAATATCACTGCAAGTAAAACATGGACAATATATAGATCAGATAAATTGTTTATTATTCATGAATCTAAAAAGTAAACTTTTTCTTATAAATAGGACCAGAGAAAGTACTTCATTTCTATGAAACATTGGCCCTAACACAAATATTGGATATGATATCCTCAACGACATCTGCCACGTTTATGTTAATCTGAAGTGTCAGTGCTACTTAGATCTATAATTTACTCATAAAGTACTATTATACAAACCTGCAAATTGTTGGTAGCTCTTCAACTTTAGGAGGATGAGGTGCCATGAAAAATCCAATAGTATCCCTCCAATCAGCAGATGGGTCTTGGTAAAGAGTAAAATTGGAAAGATAAACAACTTTTTTAGTGAAATCGCGAGTGTAATACTCTTTCCTCACCTTGGCATCTTGTTGGTGGAATCTGCAAACTCCTTTGATCATCTCATCCAAAACATGTGTTGGAATTCCATGATTTGTAACTTGAAAGAATCCCCATTTCTCAGAAGCATTTTGAACTTTTCTCACAACTTCGTCTCGCAAAACAGGATCATCATGAATTCCTGCTAAATCAATTGTGGGGATACCATGCTTTGGATTTGATTCATTGACTGAAAAATCATCAATATTAGATCGATCATAGTAGAACATATGAGGAACTTTTGTTACTCCATTTTCTATAAGTCCTTGGACACCAACCTTTGACTCATCAAATTTTTTTAGTTCACTTTTTCTGTCATAAATTTGAGCATTTTTTGCTAAATCATCACTTGTGATTGTAGCCATCATAACAATTTGAGGTAATCTCTGATAATTTTGAAATGGAAAAAACTTTGATGGGTTCAAAACAAAGTCAAAGGGATTGAAGAGGAGTAGGTGAAAGGAAGAGCTATCTTTGTTTGTTTCCTAGGATCCTTTGCATAAAAGGACAACTGAATTATTGTCATAACTTGGATTTAACAAAGCAACTAGATATTTGATTCCAAAAATCTATGCCATCTAATAATCAAATCAAATTCTTATTATACTTGATTCAAAAGGTAGGGACTAAAATATAATTTTTATATTAAGGGACTAGGTTGCAAATTTTGAAAAATTGTTGGAACTGAATGAAGATACTCTCACCTGTAGAAGATCCCTAATGTTGACCACTAGAGCTCCATGAGTTGGAGTTACATCAATCCACTGATTATCATGAAGAACTTGTAAGCCACCAATATGATCTTGCAAAAGTATTGTAACAAAGCTAGCATCTGAGTGCTTGATAGTTCCTATGGTTAACTCTGGCTCAGAGCATGGTGGATAATAATGACAAAGATGAAATAAACTTTCAGCACCACCCATTTCTTTACGGTGAAAGAGATTAATGGCAACAATCTATAATAGTACTTCGTACAAAGAACTTTTCTCACAACTTCATCTCTCAAAACAGGATCATCATGGATTCCTGTTAAGGTTGAAGAGGTCTTATAATTACAAGTATAGTATAACTTAAATCACAGAGATTTAGTTCATTTAACCAACAATCATCACACACTTTTTGTTGTTTCCCTTTTATTCCAGCACACAGGTACATTCACAAACAAAAACAAACATAAGTTCACTTGCCATATTGCCCTCATATCACAACAATATGCACCTAAAATCCATCACACATAATGCAACTATACTATTACATTACACCGGTTAATTATTCACCGACTAACTTTGAGCAAGAGCGAGATAGAAAATGTCATCAAGCCTGTCATTACTAGGAGAGTTGCCACCATATACCAATAGTCCCTCTCGACCGCCTCGGGAAGCACTGGCGAATGCGCACCATCCACGTGGCCCAGGATGACCACCGGATTCCACCTTATCGTCCAGCCTCGTCCATGATAATGTCTCGGTGTCTAATGCATAAACCTCGCCAGAAAATTGACCAGCACCCATATGACCTTGGTCACTAGGGTCTATTTCCCCGCCATATACAATTATGTGTTTTCCGGACAAACAAGTTGAAAATACACTACGGGCCGTTGGTTTGAGCCCACCTGTTTCCACTTGGGCCCATGTTTTATGAGCCAGATCAAAGCAATGCACGTCATCGACTTCCATTCCTGCAAAACCATACACAACCCATATTTTTCCTTGGGAAACTGTTAGGCCCGGACCACCTCTTCCCTTGCAAGCTTCACCGGGAGATGGAAATTCCACCCACTTGCCATCCACAACATCAAATGCCCATAAATCATTGAGCCTTCCAGCAACCCCACAGCCGCCAAAAACATACACATGTCGGTCATCAGCCGTTGTGGAATGGTAGCTCCGGTGAGGAGGCCCAATATCTCCACTTGAAACCAAGGCCCAAGTGTTGGTCTTAGTATCAAAAGAATAGAGTTCATTGAGTTCTTTATGTTCAACATCTCTTCCACCAAACACATAGATGGTTTCTCCAACTGCAGCCATTGTGACGCCAACACGTGGTGGCGGGATGCTGCCTGATACATCAGCTACTGACCAAGTCAAGGTATCTAAGTCGTACACGTGTAACTTATTATCAACGGGGACACGTGGCACAAACTCACCCC
Organism: Vicia villosa; assembly: GCF_029867415.1. Lineage (NCBI taxonomy): Eukaryota > Viridiplantae > Streptophyta > Magnoliopsida > Fabales > Fabaceae > Vicia > Vicia villosa. The sequence continues at coordinate 18,418,349 of NC_081183.1, read as the reverse complement.
CAAACGCATAGACCTTTTGCCCTACTACAGCAATAGCATGAGAACTCCTTGCTCCTTGTGTGATCCCTCTTTGATCAAGCTGAAACAACATTTAAATAAAATCTGAATAAATTTTACACGAATCTTAATACTTTTTAACATAGCATAAAATTAAGTATACCAATTTTCCAGAGTCATAAACATCATCTGTAGGGTCTAAGAGAAACTTTAAGAATATTATCTAGTACATTAAACTATTCAAGACTACAAATAGTGGTCAAAGATAATACAGATTTTTTCACCTCAAAATCAACCAATTAGGTCACCGTCGTCGTCGTCGTAAAGACAACTTCTACAGAGACCAACACAGATCATAGTTAGAACTTCTAACAATTTCAAATACCAGATTGTTTAGAATATTCCATATTTTTGGCTTTTCACCATTGGATTAATCCAACAACTAACAATACCAATAACAATTTCAAATCCTTTGTCTCATTGTTAAAGAAAAATTGAAGTCAAAAACTTGATTTTGACCTGAAATTTGATGCCATTAAAACCTCAGTAGTCTATCACTATCAAAAAAAACCCTTAAACCCCAATTTTCCACTACACTAACTTTACACAAAAATTACTTCACAAATTTAATATAACTTAGGTTAAATCACATGATTGAATAAGCTAAAACAAACACAACAAAACATCTATCAATTGGTATGACTAAAGTGAAATTCAACAGCAATAGTGAAAAAGTGAAATTCAACAGAGCAAGAATAATTAATTGTAAAAATAAATCTACAGCAACAAAGATGATGTAAAATAGGGTTGAATATGTGGAAATGAAAGGGTGAAAACAGACCTTGACCCAATTGCCATGAAGTACTGCCATTGTTGGAATCCACTCGCTGTGTGGTTGAATGTGTTGTGGTATGTATGGTGATTTGTTAACAACCCTAATATATATAGAGGTAGTTGATTGATGATTAGTTTAGTTCAGTGTTTGTTGCACTAGTTACACACTCTTACGTACGAAAGCGATGGAGGTTATTTTTAACAAAGAAGAAAAAGGGAAGGGATAAACAACAAATGGTAGTGGTGGTGACGTGGGAAATCCAATAGTACAATAGTTTTATATCGATATATCCTATGAATATTAAATGAAAATTTTATTTTGGTCTCTCGAATCAAATAAAGAGATGTTTTGAATTAGAAAATTTCTTTAGCCACCTCCCTATGGGGTCACCCCCAGCGAAAAACCAAAACTACCCCTGCTTCAGAAATGAACTTCCGAAGCGCTTTTTTTTTTGAATTTTTTTTGTCTTCGGAAATGAATCTCCGAAAATGTCAAAACCGTTAATATTTTCGGAAGTTCATTTCCGAAAATATTTCTGCATATACAAATTTCCCTCCTTCACTATTTCATCATTTTTCTCCAACACTTTTCCAAACCCTCTCCAAAACCCAATCAATCTCCATCCATTTTTCGTCCTAAAATCAAGTTTCAAACCGTTGATCACGTTAAAGGGAGCATAGAAAGCTACAATTTCAGGTAAACATCACTTATTTCATGAATGGACCGCACATCGTCCAAGTGTTTTTGAAACCGGGGTGTCCTATACCGGCTACTTGTTGTCAATGGACCGCACATCGTTCAAATAAGGCGGAGACTTGGCCGGATCCTTTTGTTTCAAGAATGGCGGAGTTTGAAGAAATAATGAGCCAAGAGCGCGAGCAAAATAGAGAGCGGTCGAAGAATGAGCCTATTTTGGACTTAGGATCCACCGATTGGTTCGGTGAATTTTAGTTTGTTCCGGATCGTTTTTTGTATGTATTGTTGTTTATCATGTAAAATCGGACCGATTCAATACATGTATAATATAATTATGTTTTATGACTTGCTTGTCTAATTTATGGTTAATGTCAATTCCATATGTTCAATTTAGACAACACACTAAGCAATCAACAAAATGCAAAATTTATGTCTGTTTCTGCATAATTCAGGAAATGAACTTCCGAAATATGCTAGTCTGCCTCCTATTTTCGGAAGTTCATTTCCGAAATGTCCCCTGAGGCAGGATAAGGTTTGTTAGGCCATCAATGCTCCAATAAGTCTATAAATACACACTCTTCTTCATCCTCTCCACACCACAAAACACAAATGACACAAACCTACCCCCACCTAGCATTCGTCTACTTTGAAACCGGCTACCCGATGCCGTTCCAATTTCGCTTCTCGCGCGACACGCCGTTTGCGGAGTTGATACCGTCGCTCAACACGCTTTTGCACTATCCCGAGAATCGAAAGGTTGTCAAGCTCGAGTACCGCTCGCCATCGCTTAACGACGAGGGAGGCATTAAGTTCACACCTTTTGAGATCAAGAACGATGAAGATTTGGCGGTTATGTGGACAACGTTCGACCGATTTTCTTCGAAAGGCCCGATCGAGTTGGACGCGAAACTTCAAAGATCGGCGGACGATGTTATCAAAATGTTGAGTCATCCCCACCTACCTGTGATCAACAATATGTAACTTTAATTATATGTAATATTATCGTTGTAATCTTCACCCGATTAAATAAAGTGAATTGTTGTTGTTTTTCATTTTCTTCTGTCCAGACATATTTTCGGAAGTTCATTTCCGAATTCCCCAAGGGGGGTGCGTTCGGAGATGAACTTCCGAAACACCACATTTTCTGAAAAAGTAACTTTATTTCGGAGATGCATCTCCGAAATCAATATTTTATATTAAAAAAAACACGTTTTCGGAGATGCATTTCCGAAAACACCTTTTTTAAGAAAAAAAGTACAGTTTCGGAAATGAACTTCCGAAACAAGGGGTATTGTGGTAAATTCACCAGGGGTGGGCAAGAAGGTTGGGAGGTGGGTGAAGAAATTTTCTTGAATTATATACCTAGTTTTAGTTTAACTGTAAAATTAATGTGTATATTTAAATGATTTTTTTCAGACATGTTTAGAACGTTTTAAAAAGTCTTTTGAAAAAATAAATTCAAAATTTAATTAATAAGTCGAGATTTTTAATATTTTTATTATTATTTTTTAAAATTTGAAAAATTTATATTTAATTCTTTGCATTTTAAAAAAAAATTAAATTAAGTAAATAAATATTTTACATTATTTTAAACATATATAAAAAATTTATTAAAAAATTTAAAAATTAAAAGATAATTAAACAGTTTTTAAAATTTTAAAAATAGCAGATATTAAAATTGCATGCATAAAAATTTTAGATAAGACCATTCATGAAGGGAAAATTTAGGAGCGAAAAATGCAGGATCGCATATTTATAGAAATCTGACATATTTAACCCATATTAATAAATGGTGTATTCAACTAAAATTTTGAGAATTTTTTAACCATTTTCAATTAAATTCTCAATAATCATGATTTCAACCTATTTTCCAAACTAATTCAATTTAAAAAAATTAATGCTAAGAGATGTCGTCAATTAATTGACGATTGCATGTGGTGTAGTCAATCTAACTGGCGATTGTATGCATTTTATAAAAAAATGTTGTCAATTGAATTGGCGACAGTGTATAAATGAAAGTGTTTATTCAATTGACGACATCTATTATGAAATACATGCAGTCTTCAATTAGATTGACTACACCCCATGCAGTCGCCAATTCAATTGGTGACACCTCTTACTTTTATAATGCTAGCACCATTTCAATTAGTAATAGCTCTATGTTCTACTTTTTTGTTTGGAACAGTGTTACTTTGGGAAATAGCTATAAATATAAAATTTATTTTGGATAATAAGTTGAAAATGTTAGTTATTAAAATAAAATTTTAAATTTTAAGAAAAAACTTAAAAAGATATGATAAAAATATTTTATAATAGACAAATAGCTTTTACATTCAGATGCATCTATTTTCGTAGATGCATCTACGGAATGGCTTAGCGCCAGAATGTTCTGTAGATGCACCTAAGGAAGTATCTGGTATATTTTGAACCAGCGTGATCACTCCTCATTGTTACACTTCTTCTTCAACACTCACCTCTCCATAACCTAAAAACCCTACATCATCAATATCATTTTTCACTCCAAAATTCCAACTTTTTGGTGCAACAAATCAAAGAGAGCAAGAGAATATTAAATTTCGGGTAAATAATCATCTTTGTTCATTGCATTGGTCACATTATGCATCAATTTTCTGTCAAAAACGTAGTGTTGCTTCCGTAGGTATATCTACGGAACGTGTTGAAGATGAACACGCTCCGGATGTGCATCTACAAAATGTGTTTGTGCTGTTTTTTCCAACAGTCTTGTGATTTTGTGTTATTGTTTACAAATATGTATGGTGCATCCCGATAATATCTTAAGAGAATTAGTTCCTTCAGTCGATGTTTCACCGAAGGTTGAAGGGGTGTCGTAAAGGCGGTCGATGTCATCGGTGACTTTAATAACAAGCAAGAATTTGATGATCATGATAGCATGCTCACATGGATTCGTAGGAATGCAATTAACCTTGGTTTTGGTGCGGTAATAGGAAGATCGGATAATGGTACGGCAAGAAGAAATGTGTTCGTAACAATGTTGTGTGAAAGAAGCAGGAAATACCATCCTCCTCTAAGGAAGTTTAAAAGAGACAACACGGGTACTAGAAAATGCGAGTGTCCATTTAAAATTCGTGGTTACATGATGGCTTGCAAGAAGTGGAAATTTAGTGTTATTTGTGGCTTGCATAACCATGACTTGTGTGCAAAATTACAAGGTCATTCTAGTGTATGTCGGCTCAATCCGGAAGAGAAGACATGTATTAGTGACATGTCTTTGAATCTTTTCCAACCGAAAAATATACTTGCCACATTGAAATGGAAGGAATTCGACAATGTATCAAATATAAGGCAAGTGTATAACATCTGGTACTGCAATAATAAGACGATTAGGGGAGATAGAAGTGAGATGCAACAAGTGTTGAAATTGTTGGGTGATAACAAATACGTGTCGTGGTACAGAACTTGCGACGATGAGGTTACAGTCCGAGATATTTTTTGACTCATCCAGATTCGATAAATTGGCTCAACACGTTCCCAACAGTGCTCCTTCTCGATTCTACTTACAAGACCAACAAGTATAGACTTCCGTTATTTGAGATGGTAGGTGTTACATCCACCGAGAAGACATACGTCGTTGGTTTTGCTTTTTTGTAGTGCGGAAAAGAGAATAATTTTAGGTGGGCATTAGAGTTGTGTCGGTCACTTTTGAAGGAACAAGTCGAGATGCCTAAGGCGATTGTTACGGACCACGATATCGCGTTGATGAATGCGTTGGCAAAGGTATTTCCTTATTCTAATGCATTACTTTGTCGACATCATAAAACATGTAATGTGAGAAGTTAGGTTAAACCTGTGGTAGGGGCGAAACAAGTAGAGACCGAAGGTGTAAAATCAGTGAAGCCCAATGTGATGTTGATGCATGGATTCGTATTGTAAATTCTTCCACAAAAGAATTATATGTCAATTGTGTCATTCAATTTTGGAAAATGTGTGAAAAGTATCCTTATTTATTGAAATATGTTTAAAGCACCATTATTGATAAGGTGAAGGTGAAGGTTGTTTGTGCATGGACTGATAATGTCCGACATCTTGGGAATACAACCACCAACAGAGTTGAGTCGGCACATGCTAGTATGAAAAATTGGTTGGTTAATAGCAAAGGTGACTTGTGTCGAGATTGGGATTCTGTAAATCTCATGATTGAAAACCAACACAATGAGATACAAACCACATTTGGTCGGAGCATTACGGTGTTAGAACATCGATTCAAGGACAACATACTTTATTCTCAATTGATCGGCAATGTGTCTCGGGTTCGGTTGAACTATATTTTTGAAGAGGCCAAACGAGGTGAAGTTATAGGTTCCGATAGCGCAAAGTGTGGTTGTACTATTTCTAAAATATTTGGTCTCCCGTGTGCGTGTGATATTGCTAAAAAGATAAAACTAGGTGAGGCAATAAGAATGGATGAAGTTATCCCTCATTGGAAAAGACTTAGTTTTGATGATGATGGTTGCATCGAAGGCAGAAAATTGAATATCTCTATTACTTCCTAATTGGAAGCGATACAAGAGAGGTTTTCGAAAGTCGATGACAAAAGAAACTCCACATCAAAGAACAATTGCGCAAGATTGGATATTCCGAAACAACCGACATGAAACCGCCTTCTCAACTGATTAAGACAAAGGGTGCACCGAAGAAATTGAAGCCTACACCGAATGACAACTCGACTACACTGGCTCTTTCGTATTGTGAACACGTCAATAAACTTTTTCCCGACTCACTGACTCCAAAATCTCAAAAATCTCAAACAAGATCAAATAAAGGAGCTCGCATAAGCAAACCGCCTTCGACACCTATTCCGCCGAAAATTCCAATCATCGAAGAGATGCCTATTCCACCGAAAATTTCATTCATCGAACAGATGTCGGTTTTTATGCACAAATACATTAAGAGGATCATCAACGTTGCGGAGAACGGTAATTGCGGTTACCGGGCCGTATCACCGTTGCTTGGTAATGGAGAGGATAGCCATACGCTTGTCCGTCAACAACTTATCCAAGAGTTGAATATGCATAAAGACTCGAGCACACGGTTATATGGTGACGAAGTTAAATTTGAAGCGGTTAACGAATATCTTGGTCCTTGGTTGGGCGCTTACGCACCAGTGTCAAAATGGATGAAATTCCCGGAAATGGGACATCTTATTGCAAGCGCGTATGGTAGGGTGTACATTGACTTGACGCGTTATGGTTTTTCGAAAACTTTTTCCCCCTCCGCACCGCATTTACTTGAAACTGAGATGCCCATACCACCTACATCGTCGGAATGGGCGCTTCATCATTCCGAAGATGCTGAGACATGACCGAATCTTTTTGATGATAGGATGCACGAATTCGAAAGATTAAACAACATCGAGAAGGAAGCGAATAAGGAACGGTCAAAATTGGAAACACCAATAGATTTATCCAGCGATAGTTCTTTTGATGTGTTTTGTAGTTTCAAAGTGTAATGTATACACTCTTTAACATTGCAATATAATCATTTTTTGTCAACTATAAATTTTAATGGAAGGTTTAGTTTGGTGTTTATGTCTTTTTAAATTCTGGACTGCATTATAATTTTGTTCTGCTAAATAAACTAACAGGGAAACTTCCGTAGATGTATCTACGAAAGGTTCAAAATTTGAAATTATGGATATTTACCGTAGATATACCTACGAAACCAAAATATTTGGGTTCCTTCCATGGATATACCTACGGAACATTCTGTGACAGAAAATGGATGGTCCATATTCACTTAGGTTTTCTATAAATTTGGGGTTTCTAATATTGTATTTCACACAAACACAAAAATGTCTCAATATGAGTACAACGTCCGTTTATATGTCGCAAGTGTCTCATACTCCGATGGTAGAACACTCAGGCGGACGTTCAAATTCAACGAGTACACCTCGCTCGACGTTATCATTGACGAAATTCATTACCGCCTATCATACGGTGACAAACGGAAGGTTGTGAAGCTCGAGTATCGTTCATCTTCATTTGATAACGGAGGGAACGTCGTTTACAGCAACATTGAGCTCAAGAATCAAGAGGATGTTTTAGCGATGTGGCGAACGTATTACGGTTTCGAAGAGAAAATCTCGCTCGAGTTCGTAGTGACGGTGCAAAGAACGCTCGAGCAAATCTTAGAGATGTGCAAGCGTCCACCGGGCTATTGAGATGTAATATTTAATTTGTTGTTGAAATTATCAATGTAATGCCGGTTTTAATTTATGAATGTTGTTTTTATCATTGCAATGTTGATTTTCTGATTTTTTTTTGTCTGGGTCATTCCGTAGATATGCATACGGAAGCTTTTCGTATATACATTTACGGAACATTTTCATGCAAATGTAAAAAAATATTTTCGAAAATACATCTACGGAAGCAGATGAGCATTATTGAAAGCACACATGGTATATAAGAAAACCTAAGTATGCAGTAAGAGTGTTTTAAGAAAAATAGCTTTAAATTTTACAATGTCGGTTCAGGTGTTATAATATTAAACTTATAATAATTTGAAAAGAAAAAAAAAATTGTGGAGTTAATTAGTCGAACTTTAGTCCAAGTTGATTAAAAAAACACTATTTCAAGAGAATTTAACACTGTTTCATTTCTAAAATTGTATTCGAATGCAGAACGGTTGAAAAATACATATTACTATCTCAGCTTTTGGATAGCCTATTGTTTGATTCTGTTAGTTTTTATTTCAAATATGATAGTTGATTATATCTTGTTGTTTTCCTCCATAATAAAATAAAAATGGTTCATGAATCATGCTTTGATGATGTAATGCCACAAATTAAATTGAATTTTTTGAAATTAATTTAAATAAGTGCAACAGGCTCACAGTACACTAATTGCTTTTTTAATAAAGATTAATAGCTTAAAATTTTAGGATACTGGTTCAGGTGTTATGCCATTACCAATACGATTCTTAATTAGATTTCTCCGCCAATAGATTTTGATTCCCTTGAGAGGGCCTAAATCATGCCTTGTTGTAGATAAACTTATTTTATTCACTTACATTATTAAATACATATTTCTAAGGTGACAAAAATAATATTTAACTATTGAATTATTAATTATTGATTAGGTCTTCCAATCTCAAAAGTTGAGGATATCGGTTAGAAGTAGAACTATTTAAAGGGTGTGTTTAATAGAACTCAGGTATTTCAAATAGTAGGGTCTATATATATTATTAAATAATTATGTTGTATACTTAATAATATCAGTTGATTTAATGATTTTGGAGTTATGTGAAGTAATTTAATATTATTATATTAACATTTATATATTTATTAGTTAGAATTTTAATGTGACTTTATTTAATTAAGATTGAACTGACACGGTGCTAAGGTCTATGTGCAGGAATGACCACCTAGTCACATGGCTTGAAGACTGTAGATATTTTAGTATTATTTTGAAAGTTGATGTATCATGAAGCTTGAAGCATCTAAATCTAATAAAAAAGGAGAAAAGGATTGTTAGAAGAAAATAGAAGTATCTCCTTGAAGACCTACTCTCCCAAGGTTCTTGTGAAGGAAGATGAAGATAGTTTCTATGAAGATGTTGGTGTGTACATTAATTGTTCAACAAGCATATGAGAAGACTCAAAGTAATAAGTTTTTGAATGAGTCAAATTATTGTCAAATGTTAAAGAGTTCTCCAAGTTTGCTGTCACATAAGTTCACGCAACGAAGTAATTAATCATTGTTGGACGGCAATACACAAGCAAAGATAATCAACATGTTTCATTTCACTTTATTTGATATATTATTAAGGAGTGTCTGAGAATTTCTCTCCAGACGTGCAAAGGAAGGCGTATCCAATTGTATTTTGTTTTGATCGTATTGTGCTTTTGCTTAAGTTTTGTGTGCTAACCATTACTTGTGTAGCAAGTTAGAGCCTACATCATTAAATTAGTATAATCGTTCCACTCTCTTTCACCTTCTATTAGTGTACCTTTAATTAACTGTTCATATATATTTGTTTGTTTGATATATTGTGTATGTAGTATATGTTTGATATGTGTGTGATACATCTCATTCGTCATGACATTCATTAACATTAAATGTTATTTCTCTATTTTTATGATTGACATTAATTTTGGTAAAACTAACTTGAAATCAACATGCTGATCAAGATGTTCTAACATGCAGAAAAACATGTTTGAACAAGATGTCCTATCATGGTGATCCAACATCGTGTCTATTGCAGTTGTGCAATTAGCTATATTTAGTGTATAACTGGTTCAGAATATTCTGGGAAAATTTGTTATCCTATGTGGCGTTCAAGATTGAGAAATCAGAGATTCTATTTGAATTTAGAAGATTAATCTATTTCTCTAAATGTTGAGATATTTTAGGAAACATATGATTCAAGTCCTATTTTTATGCAGAAGTTTCTGCAGATTTTCAGCAACTGATTTGCTGCGTTTTGAAGCCCAAATCCAGTCAGACATTGCATATAAAAAGAAAGCTGCAAACCTAAATAATGTGTGAAACGTATTGAGTGATATTGTAATCTTTTAGGGTTTGTATTTTTGTGGATTGTGAACCTCTCTAATATCATCTTGAACACTTTATTTACTAATGGATCAAATCTTTAATAATTTATTTTAATAATTTATTTTTTATTTAATTTATTTTTTATTTAATTTATTTTTTTAGTTTGAACACTTTATTTACTAATCGATCAAGTCTTTAATAATTTTTTCAAAAGATTAGAAAATTCATTTACTAAAAATATTTAATATGAAATTTTGTTGAAAAAAAATTAGTAGAAAAAAATTATATGGATTAAAAAAATGATCTATCTAAATGAAAATAAATCATATTTAACTAAAAATATAAAATTAAAATATAGAGAAATGTAAATAAATAAACCTTGCTGAATTAATTATTTGGGAATAAAATAAATCATATATATTATAGTAAAAATCTGGGATTCAAAATAATCACAGGTAATTTTTTTATAGAATTTTTAATTTATTTAAAATAATTATAAGTGATTTTTTATATAATTTTTAATCTATTTAGACTAATTATAATTAACTTAATTTTTTTATAGAATTTTCAATCTATAGAATAATTATATATGATATAATTTTTAATAGAAATTTCAATCTATTACCATTAGTATCTAATGATCAATTTTACACTTTATACGGTAAATATTTGATTGTCGAGAATTTTTGTCCTATTTTGAGAAATATTTTAGTTATTTAAAAATTTTAAATTATGTGGCCATAATAGATTTTATTCGAATTTTAAATAATTTCTAAAATATTATAAGATATTAACTATTAAATATTAAAAAAATATATATAAAAAAGAGAGAGAAAATCAAATCTTTTTGTCATGTAACATCTTAAATGAATAAATATATATATATATATATATATATATATATATATATATATATATATATATATATATATATATATATATATATATATATATATATATATATATATATATCATTAGATTAAACAAAATCAACGGATATTATTTGATATCAAATTAAAATTTGACATTAATTTTTTAAATATTAATTATTTTGACTGAAAAATAAAAAAAAAATGTTAAATTATTTTACTTTTGTCATGTCGCTTATTTATTTTGACTGGATTCAATTTATTTTATTTGAGACATATTATTAATTCAAGGGTTAATACCTATTTTCACTCCTGTCATATGCTATTGGTTTGAAAAATTCCCCTGCCAAAAAAAAGTTGCAGGAATTCCCCCTAACAATTGAAGATTCTCTCGTTTTAAACCTGGTAAAAAATTTATTTTTAAAATCAACTTTGCCACTTGAAGGACTCTATCATTTTGAACCCTGTAAATTATTATTTTTAGTAAAACCAATCTTGCCCGTTATATTCCAGAGAGTTTAAAATGACATAATCTACAAGATTATAGGTAGGTCATGCATCCGCAAGTGCACGGATTTATCGAAGTAATATAAAAATTGTCGAACCATAGAGACCAATGTCAACATACTGTAATCTATTGTTGCTTTGTAAAGCTAAGGCTAATGAATGTTTGATAATGGGGAAACTAACCACTAAACCTAAAATAAAACTAAGATTAAGATGAATATAAGAAAAGGGAGACCGGAATGTGGATTTTGCGTACTTCGGGAACTCTGTAATTTGTTGGCTTATTAAAAATGTTAAAAACATATTTAGTAGAAAATATTAGCTTAAAAACTAAACCTCACACTCTCGTGGTCTTGAATAAAGTCACACTCTTTAATCGTAGGATATTGCTCTTGCTCGCCCATTCAAATCAAGGAACGCGGTTTGAAAACTAAACAAGTTCTAATTAATCCTAAAGCGCTCTCGCTGTGTTTAGGATTAATGCCTAGTTTTTACTATCTGGTTCGACCCCCATGCTCTCGCAGTGCCGTTCGAACCTTAATGGATCTCTCACTCTCGTGACGAAATCGTGGTAGGTAACATTTCACTCTCGTGACAAGGTTACCTAAATTAATATTAAAAACATAAACCAAAATATAAATTAATAATAATAACCAAGCAAATATAATAATTACCGAGTCCCGTCGGAGACAACGGTCCTCACATATCGGACTCAAAACAATTTAGTCAGACATAGAATTAAGCGTAAACAAATTAAACGTCTGGATTGAAATTAAGAAGGACGTGGCAATTAAATTAGAGACGATAAATAAGAATAAATAAGAAAGCATAAAATAAAACCTGTAAATAATAAAATAAAAGGTACTGGAATTAACTTCTGAAATAATCTTCGCGTAATGAAAGGAAACAGAACCTAAATCTAATGGTGTGGTAGTTCCTCGATGTGAGAAACTACCACTTTTACATGGTAGAAAAACTGCCTAAAAACTAAACAAGAAAAAGCTCTGCCGAAAAGAGAAGAAGAGTCCCCTTTCTCTGATTAATGCCGAGTATTTATAATCCTTTGAGTTCAGCTAGGTTGAGAAAATCACCCATGAAAATTAGTAGCTTTAGTCTGATACTTGGTCTTGAGAGAAAAAAGGGAGGCTGGAGAATACCACGCAAACGTTACACAATTCTCGTTTTTCTTCGTTCTGGGCCAAGTGACTAACGTCACACTCTTATATTAAAGAGGGGTGTCGAACGGCAACATGGAAGGGTGACGGACGTCACCTTTTGTAACCCTCGTCACATTACATAGTGTGACTAACGTCACAATATATTTTATATATATATATATATATATATATATATATATATATATATATATATATATATATATATATATATATATATATATATATATATATATATATCTATCTATCTATCTATCTCTCTCTCTCTATATATATATATATATATATATATATATATATATATATATATATATATATATTTATTTATTTATTTATTTATTTATTTACTTATTTATTTATATATTTATATTTATATTTATAATATATATATATATATATATATATATATATATATATATATTTATATGTATATTATATATTATTTTTTTCATTTCTTCCTTTTTTAAGCTCGATTCTTCTCCATTTTTGAGACTTTCTTCATACATGCCTTGTAAATAGTAAAAACCTGAAAACATAGAAAATACCGACATAATACGAATAAAAAGTAACTTAATCAAAATAAAACTGAGACATGGTCTATGTAAATCAAGCCAAATATGTGATACATTTTCGCGTTATCAAATACCCCCACACTTAAACAATTGTTTGTCCTTAAGCAATCAACCAACACGGTAAAAGAAAATAATTAAGTGCGATTTGAAACAAGGGCATGACATAACTCCTAGTTATACTCGGTGTTAGGCAAATATTAAATCGATAGGTACTAGATATCAAAACCAAGGATACCGTAACGACACAATGTTCAAAGACTCCCTCCTTAAACAAATTAATTCGAATCATTCCATTATAACTCAACCTATATTTCTCTTTTTTTTTCTTTCGCTCTTTTTCATTCAAGTGCAATCACATTAAGCCTGCTATCCGTACACTCACATAGTAGGGGGAATCGGTTAGCGACTATGATCCTTTAGCACGGGGTTCTGGTTTTTAAGTGGTGCAGCCCCATTTTTCCTAACTGCGATTGCAGGGGATCGGGCCGTAGTCCGCCTTACCAAGTCCAGTACCAGTGACCTTTGGGCCAACCAACATTTGGTGCTTATTATTAAATCCTTATTGTCTTAACAACCGTTAGACTAAATGATCGGGTGAGGGTCACCTAACTTAGAAGGTTATTTTTCAATTAAATCATTTATTTATTAAAAACATGATCATTCACTTATATTCATCGACTCCCTACGTAGTTTGTGCTTAAGATGGTGTTGACTGCTAATATAAACTACTTAAGAGCTACTTTGAAAACTTCAGCATAATGGGCATCCAAATTGATATTACATAATTAGGGGGTTTGGGGTGTCAGGACGGTATCGATGTTGTTGAAACATCTCCAAGTCTTTCTAACAAAGCCTATAGTGTGACAACCTCTATACTTTCAGAGTGTGTATGCCATGCGTAAAAAAATAAAATATTTGTTGGTGGTTAAAATTTTAAAATTTCGGGGAAATTCAATAGCAGCTAAAAATCACATATAAAGACTCGACAACATAACTAGAAAACAATAAAGCGATAAATGAAAGTGGTAAAGTTCCTCCCCCACACTTAAACCAAACATTGTCCTCAATGTTTTGATAAAAGGTGGAAAAAGAAAGACAAAACTTGAATGGATGCTACTGGCGAGCTATCACGACCAAATCTGCTTCGCGTCCGGAGGAAATACCTTCTCCTATCATGCTCATCAACGGTGTCACCACCAGCAGCAACATTTGTAGGAATGTGCATGGAGACTCGCTCGATTTTGAGATGATCATCTATAGATTTTTCGCCAAGATATGGTTGAGACGTGACAAGCGATCCAGACTTTTATTTTCTGCAAGTTCAAACAATAAAAGGAAAACATTAAATTGAAAACTCGTGGGTTGCCTCCCACACAACGCTTTATTTAATGTCGATAGCTCGACAGCTTAAGAGTGCAAGCACTCATGGTGGTTCTCTCGAGAATAACTCCTCGGTTGAAATTTTAGTAATCGTCGGTTTCCATGGCCACTTATCGAGCCATCTCACATATCCCTCACCTTTTTCTTTTCTTTCTTCTGTGGGGTGGTTCATTCTTCTGAACTTGTGGTGGTGGTTCTGGATCTATCCTAAGTATCAGCTTTTCAAGTTTGAGCTTAGTGATTTCAGCCATCACCTCAAATACTAACCCTCCCCTCTTAATAGTAATGACATCCCCGGTTTCATGGACCTCAAACTTTCTCTTTTTATGCAAGACTTCAGACAATGGTGCATTAGTGTGGATATTTTCCAATACCTCCACATACGTTTTGGATTGGGATTCTATCTTAGCTTCCATAAAACTTTGCGGGAAAGGAATCGGTGGGGTATAGGGAGGAGGAACAACGATAGGTGCTTCATTCTCCAAATCTTCGACAACCTCTCTTTCGGGAGGTGTCAGTGGATTTTTCTCAATCTCCCATCTTTTCTCATCAGAACTCTGCTCAACCTCAATATCACTCCCCTCAAACTCATCATCACTCTCCTTAGGACTTTCACTTTGTTGTTCACTACTGGTTGTTACAACATCTGCATGCTCCTCAAGAAAGGGTCCTAGATGTTTTTGTTCAAGAAAGGAGATTTGAGTCTCCAAAGCCTTGTTGTGAGTTTCTAGAGACTCAACCACAGTTGTCAGAAGCCTAAGGGATTCGTTAATTTGAAGACTTTGTTTTCTAAGATATTCATTTTGGACAGTTTGGGTCTCTACAAAGGGCTCCATCATTGAAATTATGGGACTCTTGCGGTTCTTCAAAGTGGGTTAGCTTCGCATTTTGTGTTTCCACAAAGCACTCCGTCATCGTAGATTCTAGCCTAGAAAGAGTTTGCGTTTCAATAAAATTCTCCATTAATATTTCAAGGTCGGATTTATGGGATTCAAACGACTCCTCAAAATATTGGTTGTGGTGATCGTAAAGGAAATTCGGTTGAGGATAAGTTAGTGCTGAATTGAAATCCTCAATGAATGTTTCGAAATTGGAATTGTGGGATTCTTCAGACTCCTCGAAATGTTGGGATTGGTGGTTGAAGAGGTAGCTTGGGTGAGAATCAGGTAGTGACGCGTTGAAATTCTCCAATAATATTTTGAGGTCGGATTTATGGGGTTCTTGTGATTCCTAAAGATACTGAGAATGGTAATCATATGGGAAATTCGGGTGCGGTTCCTCGAGATATTGGGAATGGGAGTTGTAGAAAAAATTTGGGTGATACATCTACCTAGAATTATAAGATAAATATTTTTTTATTTATTATTTTTTTTCTTTAATGCCTTAGTCTATACGGTGTAACAACGGAGTTACAAAATCGACTAAATTGGTCCCCGGCAACGGCGCCAAAAACTTGATGTGTCCGCAATTGCACGAATTTATCGAAGTAATATAAAAGATTGTCGAACCACAGAGACCAATATCAACCTACTATAATTTATTGTTGCTTTGTAAAGCTAAAGCTAATGAATGTTTGATAAAGGGGAAACTAATCACTAAAACAGAAATAAAACTAAGATTAAGATGAATATAAGAAAAGGGAGACCAGAATGTGGATTCTGCGTACTTTGGGAACTCTGTAATTCGTTGGCTTATTAAAAATGTTAAAAACATATTTAGTAGAAAATATTAGCTTAAAGACTAAACCTCACACCCTCGTGGTCTTGAATAAAGTCACGCTCTTTAATTGTAGGATATTGCTCTCGCTCGCCTACTTAAATCAAGGAACGTGGTTTGAAAACTAAACAAGTTCTAATTAATCCTAAAGCGCCCTCGCTGTGTTTATGATTAATGCCTAGTTTTTACTATCCGGTTCGACCCCCACGCTCTCGCAGTGCCGGTTCGAACCTTAATGGATCTCTCACTCTGGTGACGATATCGTGGTAGGTAACCTTTCACTCTCGTGACAAGGTTACCTAAATTAATATTAAAAACATAAACCAAACTATAAATTAATAATAATAACCAAGCCAACATAATAATTACCGAGTCCTGTCGGAGACGACGGTCCTCACATATTGGACTCAAAACAATTTAGTCGGACATAGAATTAAGCGTAAACAAATTAAACGTGTGGATTTAAATTAAGAAGGACATGACAATTAAATTAGAGACGATAAATAAGAATAAATAAGAAAGCATAAAATAAAACCTGTAAATGATGAAATAAAAGGTACTGAAATTAACTTCTCAAATTATCTTCGCGTAATGAAAGGAAACAGAACCTAAATCTAATGGTGTGGTAGTTCCTCGATGTGAGAAACTACCACTTTTACATGGTGGAAAATCTGCCAAAAAACTAAACAAGAAAAAGCTCTGCCGAAAAGAGAAGAAGAGTCCCCTTTCTCTGATTAATGTCGAGTATTTATAATGCTTTGAGTTCAGTTAGGTTGAGAAAATCACGCATGAAAATTAGTAGCTTTAGTCTGATACTTGGTCTTGAGAGAAAAAAGGGAGGCTGGAGAACAGCACGCAGACATTACACAATTCTCGTTTTTCTTCGTTCTGGGCCAAGTAGTGTGACTAACGTCACACTCTTATATTAAAGAGGGGTGCCGAACGGCAACATGGAGGTGACGGACGTCACCTTTTATGACTCTCGTCACATTACATAGTGTGACTAACGTCACAATATATATATATATATATATATATATATATATATATATATATATATAGGGGACGACTCAAGTGAGAACACTTGGTTATAATGAGAAATGAGAACAATGAGTCACGATCATTAAATTTGATTTTAATGGACTGGATTGATTTCTCTTTCTATGTTAATTTAAGGATCATAGAAAGAGAAATCAATCCAGTCCATTAAAATCAAATTTAATGGTCGTGATTTATTGTTCTCATTTCTCATAATAACCAAGTGTTCTCACTTGAGTCGTCCCCTTATATAATATATATGTATATATATATATATATATATATATATATATATATATATATATATATATATATATATATATATATATATATATATATATATATATATATATATATATATATATATATATAAGGAGGGTTATATTTACTCCAAGAGTAAGTTATTATAACTTACTCTAAATCTAGACCATTGATTCTTTTCAATCTAGTAGTTAAAAATAATAAGTAATTTCCACATTTAGTTACTTATTATTTTTAACCACTAGATTGAAAAGAATCAATGGTCTAGATTTAGAGTAAGTTATAATAACTTACTCCTAGAGTAAATATAACTCCCCTCTATATATATATATATATATATATATATATATATATATATATATATATATATATATATATATATATATATATATTATTTTCTTTATTTCTTCCTTTTTTTAGCTCGATTCTTCTCCATATTTGCGACTTTTCTTCATACATGCCTTGTAAATAGTAAAAACCTGAAAACATAGAAAATACTGACATGATACGAATAAAAAGTAACTTAATCAAAATAAAACTGAGACATAGTCTATGTAAATTAAGCCAAATATGTGATACATTTTCGCGTTATCAGTAGGGCTGGCAACGAACAAAACCAACTCAGACATAGTTCAAAACTCGATTCAGTAACTAAGTCGTTGAACTTGGTTCATGAACCAAATGAGCTGAATATGAGCAAAAAACTAAGTTCTTTAATTAAATGAGCTGAACTTGAACTACATATAGTTCGACTCGTTAGGTTCATGAGTCAACTTGGTTATATATATATATATATATATATATATATATATATATATATATATATATATATATATATATATATATATATATATATATATATATATATATATATATAGAGAGAGAGAGAGAGAGAGAGAGAGCATATCAAGTGAGAGCATTTTAAAATGAGAGATGAGAGGAATAAATATCAATCAATGGATTCATCAAGAAAGAGAAATTAATAGCCACATTAATGCATTAACCTTCTCTCTCTTGATGAATCCAATGGTTGATATTTATTCCTCTCATCTCTCATTTTAAAATGCTCTCACTTGATATGCTCCATATATATATATATATATATATATATATATATATATATATATATATATATATATATATATGTGTATATAGATATAGATATATATATATATGTGTGTATATATATATATATATATATATATATATATATATATATATATATATATATATATATATATGTATATATATGTATATTATTTTTAAATTATATATCTTAATAGTATTATTTAAAAATATTAATGTATAGATTTTAACCCTTTAACTTATCAAATTAAATATTTTAAAAAATACTTCTGACTTTTTTTTACACACAAAAAAAAAACTTCTATTCTTATTTAGTAAAACAACACGTACATGTGACTTTTAACATACCATTTTAATTTTTTTTAAAACTACCACTTAAAAAATAACGCTTTTTAAATATTGTAGCATTTACCTATAGTTTAATTTATATCATTTTATATTCTATTTTGACTTTGTTATCATTAACTATTTTTAAGTTTTTAAATATGCACATTTGCTAATGTTCCATTTTCCAAAATCAAAACCTTTAGTCTTCTTTTTAGGTTTTAGAGATTTTTTCATCATTCGTTCTCTAACTCTTCCGTCTTTATTCTCTATTCTAAGAAAAAATCTTAGTCCCTTTTCTAGATTCCATTCAAAATAATACCCATCTAATTTGTTTCTAATATCATCAAAATTTCATCTCTAGATTACCTGTCATTTAGATTCAATAGCGTTTGTTAATAGAGGTAAATATTATTTCCTCATTATCTGATTGTGTTTTGTAGCTTTATCACTTTTTTTTACCGTGTTCCAAATATGTTCTTCGTAGAATAAACTATAGCTCTATTATGAAGATTTTATTCTTTTACTTTGTTCTGTATTTGTTCTTCCAGAATTTTTATTTTTTTTGGAATGAACTAAATAGATAACTCTGTTTTGAGGATTTTCTGTTTGAAAATTTTAATAATTTTTTAATGGAACTTGTGGCTTTATTTTTTTTATTGTAGAGATGTCATATAGTACCTCACTTGAATCATTTGGAGGTTCAACCCCCAAAAGATGGAGAAGAGCGCCAAAATTTATTGAATCCTATCATTGATTTAGATGCAAATACAAATCAAGAACCACTAACAAATGAATCAACACCAGCAACAGCAAATGAAGTTGTGAATGAAGAAAATGTTGAGAGCAGTGACATTATTATTCAAGAGTCCAAGAGGAAGAAAACTTCTCTAGTTTGGGATCACTTCAAAAAAGTGGAATCAGAGAATGGAAAAAATGGCAATGTATACACTGTAAAAAGAATTATGCTATTGTTGCTAGTGGATCAACTAGTCATTTGATGAGGCATTTAAAACAGATTTGTCATGTTTACAAGAAGCTAGAAGCACAACAAAAAAATTAAATTTTCAGCCATCAAAAAGCATGATTGATGAGAAGCTTTCTGGACCACTACTTATGAACGCAGGGGCTAAATATGACCATGAAAGACAACGAGAAGCCATTGCACATTGGATTATGATGCATGAACATGCATTTAGTATTGTTGAAGAAGAAGGTTTTCTTTTTATGATGAAATGTTCTAATATTTCATATGAGAAAATTAGTAGAAAAACATTGAAGAATGATTGCATTGCTGTTTATGAAGCTGAAAGAAAAAAGTTGAAGTCTACTTTGAGGAAAGTAAATAAGATTTGCTTGACCACAGATTTATGGAAGTCGAAAAATCAGAAGATAGAATACATGGTGTTAACTGGCCATTTCATTGATGCTGACTGGGTTTTGCAAAAACGCATTCTTAGTTTTGTTCACGTTCCTCCTCCTCGGCGTGGTGTTGATATTGTTGATGCAATCTTTAAATGTCTTAAAGATTGGGGCATTGAAAATAAAATATTTAGTGTGTTAGTGGATAATGCACTCTACAATGATAGATGTTTGAAAGAGTTAAAAGTTTTGATTTTAAGGCACCAAAAGTTAGTGTTACATGGAAAGTTATTTCATGTGCGTTGTTGTGCACATATACTAAACTTGCTTGTTCAAGATGGTATTGGGAAAATAGCAAAAATAGTTGAAAATGTGCGTGAAAGTGTGAAGTTCATCAATCAGTCTGAAGCAAGGTTGCAAACATTCTCACAAATAGTTCAACAACTAAAGCTTAGTGGTAAAAAATTAATTCTTGATTGCCCTACTCGTTGGAACTCCACTTATTAAATGTTGTCAGTTGCAATGCAGTTCAAAGAAGTCTTCCTCGTTTTCAAGATCGAGAACCAAGCTATACGACTCTTCCAGATGATGATGATTGGGAAAAGGTTGAAAAAGTTTCCAAGTTGCTAGAGGTATTTAATGTTGTTACAAATATTATTTTTGGTAGTGAATATACAATTGCTAACTTATATCTTGCTGAGGTGTTTCGAATCAAGTTAGTTTTAGATCAAGCTATCAATGATGAATCTGATTTTATGAAAGAAATGGCAAAAGCGATGAAGGAAAAATTTGACAAATATTGGAGTCAATGTAATCTTGTTATGTCCCTTGCTTCTGTTTAGGACCTTAGGATCAAAATGATGGGTGTTAACATGTGTTTTCCCTTAATTTATCCAAAAGATGAAGCTAGAAAAAATATAGAAAATGTGCGTATTGCTCTTGATGACATGTATAAAGAGTATGTTGATCTACCTAGTGAGCATAGTGAAGAATGATCTAGTTGAACTATTGTTGATCAAAATGGGCTTATTTTGGAGCCACAAAAATCCTCAGGGTGGTCATTGTTAATGAATTATGTTGAAGAGCAACAAGCAATTCCTGCTGTAAAATATGAAATTGAAGAGTACTTGAATGAACCAACTTACAAACCTAAAGATAATGGTCACATGTCATTTTGTGCCTTGGAATGGTGGAAATTGAATAGTGGAAAATATAGAGTGTTGTCCCGTATGGCAACGGGTGTTCTTGCCGTTCCAATATCTACGGTGGCTTCGGAGTCAACTTTTAGTGTCGGAGGGAAGTTATTCATTCATTTCGAGCTTCTTTAAATTCAACTATTGTCGAAGCTTTAATTTGTGGTAGTGATTGGCTTTGAATATTGCATGGAATTAGGAACAAACCTAAGGTAATATGCTCTCTTTTGATTATTAAGTATAATATAAACTTTTAAAAATAGTACTGATAATTTATTAAAACTAACTTATAACTTATTCTTTTCATTGATAGGTGGAGCAAGTACCAACAGAAATTACATTACTCCCTTGAAGTTATAATCACTTTAATTTAGGTGATTATGCTTTCAATTTATTTTTTGGATGTTTTGTTTTGCAACTGTCATATTTATAGGTGTCTACTGTCTAATTTTATTTGACTGGAATTAAGGTAAATGAAAAGTCTATATAGTGTGTAACAAGGGAAACCATTGCAAATGATTCATTTTATCATGATGATGCAAATTGTAGGGGAGTAGAATAGCATGACATGATAATTTTATGTTAGTGTTGCAATATATAAATTTAATTGGTTAGAAAAATATCATCTTTTATTTTGCAAGTTGTCTCTTTTGTAGTAACTATGACATCTTTCATTTTGCAGGTTGTCTCTTTTGTAGTAACTATGGCACCATGGCAGTAAAACTTTCACAATAGCATTTAAAGTTTTTTTTGTTGAAGACATGACAGAATTTGCTAATGAAGGCTGGGTGGTGTAATCATTTTATATTCTATGGTGTGAATGTTATAATATTTTATTAAAAGTTCTCTACAAAGTTAAATTCCAATTGGATAGTTTATGAATTAGAGTTTTAAATGTATCTTTTGAAAGATTGGTATTTCATAGTTTTTTATGTTGGAGTTGTACATCTTTGGATGCAAATTTAAATCTAATTTCATAACTTTTATTTTAATTCAATATTTTTTTAAAAAAATTATTAACTTAAAATGCCAAATATAAAAAAAATTGAAAAAAATTACTTTTAAGTTCGTGAAACAAACAAACTGAACCTAATGAACTGAACCTAACGAGCCAAATTGAGTAGTTCGTGAACTTTAAACGAGTCGAGTTTGAGCGTAAAATAAAGTTTATATCGAACTCGAGTCGAGTTTCGAGCTGAACATATTTTTATCGAGTCGAGCTAAGACGAGTTCGACTCAACTCGACTCATTTCCAGCCCTAATTATATGGTTTAAAATGACTGAATCTTCAAATGGCAAGGTTGTTTCAAAAACAATTTTTTTACAAGGTTTAAAACGAGAGAATTTTTAATTGTTAGGGGAATTCTTGCAACTTTTTTTTTTTGCAGGAGGATTTTTCAAACCAACCCCATATGACAAGGGTGAAAATAGGTATTAACCCTTAATTGAGGGTGCGTTTGATTTGTAAATTATGAAGTATTGGACAGAACAGTACTAGACAGTACAACAGTACAGAACAGTACAAGACAACTTTTTGTATTGTACTGTGTTTGATGGTTACTGGACTGGACAACTATTTTCTGGATTTTGCTTGATATGTCCATGCACCAGACAAAATAATACAATTTTTAATATAATATTATTTATTGATATATAAAATATAATATTGATGAATCAAAATATTAAATAATAAGGAGGAAAAAAGATGAAGAAATAATTTTTTTACTCTACTTTGTTTAATATGTTTATGCAGCAGACAAAATAATATAATTTCTTATATAATATTTTTTATTAATATTTTTGAATCAAAATATTAAATAATGAGAAGAGAAGAAAAATAATAAATTGAGATTTTTTTCTCTGCTTTATTTGATATGTCAATGAACCGAATAAAAATAGTATAATTTTTATTATAATATTTTTTTGATATATAATATATTAATATTATATTTATGAATTAAAATATTAAATAATAAGAAAGAGAGTAAAAATTAATTTTTTGATATTTTGTTGATAATTAGTGCTTGGGACAAAAAGTTGTCCCATGGTTTAGTGGGGGACAAGAAATTATGATTCTGTCCAGTACCTTGCCATATTTTTTGTCCAGTACCATGATTAGTTTCTGCATCAAACAGAGTACAAAAAAAGTTGTTTTGTCCAGTACCTCATTTTTTAGCAAATCAAACGCAATAATTTGATAGATATAATTATACTGCTCTAAAATTAAATTTTAATTAATTATTAATATTTTAAAGCATATAATATAGTGTGAAGTAAAAGTAATTAATGATTTTATTTAGGGTTAAATGACTTTTGTCCCTCGGCCATATAGGCGTTTTTTTGTTTACCCCCCTTAAAAAATTTTTTTTTAAGACAGACCTTAAAAAAAAAAATCCATCATTAAAGCCCCTGTTCCATTTTTTGGCCAAGATTCTTAGAATCTTGCCTACGTGGCATGCTGACTGTGTATTTGCTGCACACATGACATTTTTTAATTTTTATTTTTTTTTTAATTTCCACGTAGAATTTCGTTTTTTTATTTTTTTATTTATTTTTTAAAAAAAAAAAAATTTTTGAATTTTTTATGATTTTATCCCATTTACTCTAAAATGCACCAAGCAACAAGTGCTATCACTAGACCACATTGTTTTTTTATGGAAACTTTTACTTCTCAATTGTATATGTTATATTAAGCAATTGTTATTTTATTTGATATATTAATAATAAATATATGTTAAAATGTTAATAAAATAATATTATTTTATTGTTTATTATATTTTATTGTATAAATATAGTAAAATGGATAGTAGAATCTAAATAATTTTAGATTGCTTTTATTTTCAGTATGTTATATTAGTCAATGATTTTATTGTTTTGACATATTAATAACAAATATATATTAAAATGATAATAAATTAATATTGTTTTATTTTTTAAATATAATAAAATGAATAGTAGAATCTAAATAATTTCAGTTTATTACTATATATCAAAAATTAATTTAAGTTTATTCAAATATTTTATTTCAGTTTATTTAAATATATACTATATATTACAAATTAATTTTAGTTTATTATTATATATTAAAAATTAATTTCAATTTATATATATATATATATATATATATATATATATATATATATATATCAGTTTATTATTATTTATAAAAATTAATTTCAATTTATTTTTAAATATATACTATAGTTTATTTATTCAAGTATAAACTATGGATTATATTTAAATTAATTTCAATTTATTTCTATATTTTATTTTAAAAAAACATTTTAATTTTATTTCAGTTTATTATTATTTAAAATCCATGTATTATTTATTATATTTTTAATCATTTTAACATATAACTATTAATGAAATTATACTCTTTAATTATTTTGAAATAAACTAAAATGACTTTTTAACATAATAAATATAAAAGAATATTAATTGAATAATAAGATATTATTATTTATTATTAAATATAATGATACATTACTGAATATAAAATAGTTTAAACATAATGAAAATATCATATATGACAAACAGTTATTTAACATATACAATTGAGAAGCAAAAGTTTTCATGAAGAATAAGGTAACCTAGTGGTAGTGCCTATTGTATGTTGCATGGAGGTCATGGTTCAACACCTGTTGCCCACAAAATTATATAATTTTCCATCTTTTAAATAAAAATACATAATTCCATGTCAGCATATTAAAATAAAAAATAATTTTTAAAAAAAAAAAATTTAAAATACGAATTTCCACGTGAAGATTAAAAAAATGTCACGTGTACAACAATTACACAGTCAGCAGTTTTTTTTTGTACACGTAGGCGAATCTTGGCCAAAAATATGGCATAGGGCTTTAATGATGGAATCTTTTTTTTAAGGTCTGTCTTAAAAAATATTTTTTTAAAGGGGGGTAAACCAAAACATGCCTATATGGCAGGGGGTAAAAGTCATTTAACCCTTTTATTTAAAACTAATCTAACTTTTTTATTTAATTAAAATTATATTTTTAACTTTGCAGTTTAGTACTTGAAATCAAATTATTAGATTCAAATGACTAATAACTTATAAAATTTAAATTGTTTTTTAAACAAAAGGAAAGATATCATAAATTAAAAAAAGAGAGGACAAACTACACAAGAAGGGACCAAGCCAAGATCCCTCAATGACAAATTCTAAGTTTAGGGGTACCCTTCTTGTCTAACAAGTAATCTCTAATGATATCTTGATGAACATATTTGAACCAAGAGATAGTCTTGCACTTTAAACCAATGCTAGGCAAAGAATCTGCACAAAAATTGACTTCTCTAAAGTTATGGGTGATCCTGAAATCAATGTTTATCGTGAAGTCCCAACACAAAAGTCAACGAAACTGAAGTTTCCAAGGCACCAAAGCATGATTTTTAAAATTTGTAACAACATAACTACAATCAATTTCCAACCAAAACAGAGAAAATTGTTTCTTTTTTGCCATTTCTAAAGCCATAATCGCAGCTATAAGCCCAGCCGATTTCGGAGGTCACACCCTAAAAAAGCACTAAAGCCTAGAATGTGATTAGCACAGTGGTCCCGAAAAATGCCCCCACACGCAGAAGACCTTGGAGTTCCAGCAGTAACACCATCTATATTGCATTTTATCCATCCCAAAATTGGAGGAGACCAAAGCACCTCCATAGTTTTGCTAGGATTTAAAGATATGCCAAACCTTTTGAGCAGGGAGAAGTTGGAGATTGATGAGTTAGAGGCCCGTTGAGAATTGTTTCCAACCATTTTTGCATGAGCCGAGACCATAGCCACACGGGATTTCCAAGTAGTTATTTTATCCTCGAACCTAGCCTTGTTTCTAGCATTCCAGGTTTAGTAGAAAATACAGACAATGCTAGCATGTATTACAACTCTAGCTTGAGGAGACCAACTGTAAGTTAAGATTTTCATGCAATCCTCAAGGTCTGAGACCAAGTGATTCAAATGGAGAATGTTAACCAGCCACATCCAAATGTTTTAGCAAACTTGCATTCAAAGAAAAGATGTGTAGAGGTTTCACAGCAAGAATGACAGAGGTTGCATAAGGAAGGAAAATAAAAACCTCTCAAT